>NC_092024.1:24625841-24753341 GCF_042242105.1 Pempheris klunzingeri | reverse complement strand
AATGTGAAATAAATTGATATGGCCCAATTAGATTGAAACCGCCGTTGGCTCACCACCGTCCTCCTCCCCCTCCCTCGCCTCATCCCTCCCCCGTCTCTCTCAGCCTCTCGCCTCGTCCCAAATTGCTTCGCATTTGCCTGCTCACATTCAGAGCTCTTAATTATATGGTGTTGCGTGGCGGCATTTGGCTGGAACAGCGAGGAGCCGCGAGAGCTGCTGCGTGGCGGTTAGCCTGCATCGCTAGGATGCGGCTAAAAGCTTATCCCGGCGGGGGAGAGGATGGAGGACGGAGGAGAGGAAGCCGGCCGACGAGCGGCAGAACAAAGACGAAGCCTTCAGGCCTCCGCTGGCCAGCCGGAGGAGGACGAGGAGGCGCTCAGCGGGAGGAGAACAACAATCACAAAGTTAGACTGATGAGGAGCTCGGTGCGTCTGTGCTGTCACTCCTGTATCCTTATGAGTCAGACGGTGAAGAGATCCACCAAACTGGGCAGATTTAAAACAGGATGTAAACAGAAAACACTGAAAACCACATCTGTACCACGGGAGGAAGAGGAGGATGAAGATAGGAGAGGAAGAGAGGACTGAGAAGGTGGAGGGGCTCCATCCAAACACATGCTCATGTCTGAAGTTGTGTTTTTGCTCGTATCACAGCTGGAAACAACGAGAGGAGAGCTGAAGGCCCGAAAACCAAAACAAAGAGCTGAAAGATGCTTTAAAGGCCCGACGGCTGCCGCGTCTAATACTGGTGAACTTTTACCACAGACACTCAGCTGTCCTACTGTTATCACAGACAGTGAACTAACCACAGACACTCAGCTGTCCTACTGTTATCACAGACAGTGAACTAACCACAGACACTCAGCTGTCCTACTGTTATCACAGACAGTGAACTAACCACAGACACTCAGCTGTCCTACTGTTATCACAGACAGTGAACTAACCACAGACACTGTTAGAACTACAAGGTACAAAATAACCGGATACTTTTCTCCGATCAATAATAAATCAATAAACATGCTACGTCATCAGAAACAACATGAACATCAATGAGTTACTTCACTTAAGCTTTTCTCAGCTTTTAACTGCATCTCACAGTGACATCTCTAAAATGCCAAGAGTTAGCTGTCAGTATGCTAAAAGTTAGCTGTCAGTATGCTATGAGTTAGCTGTCAGTATGCTAAGAGTTAGCTGTCAGTATGCTAAAAGTTAGCTGTCAGTATGCTAAGAGTTAGCTGTCAGTATGCTACATGTTAGCTGTCAGTATGCTACATGTTAGCTGTCAGTATGCTATGAGTTAGCTGTCAGTATGCTAAGAGTTAGCTGTCAGTATGCTACATGTTAGCTGTCAGTATGCTAAGAGTTAGCTGTCAGTATGCTACATGTTAGCTGTCAGTATGCTAAGAGTTAGCTGTCAGTATGCTACATGTTAGCTGTCAGTATGCTACATGTTAGCTGTCAGTATGCTAAGAGTTAGCTGTCAGTATGCTAAGAGTTAGCTGTCAGTATGCTACATGTTAGCTGTCAGTATGCTACATGTTAGCTGTCAGTATGCTATGAGTTAGCTGTCCGTATGCTAAGAGTTAGCTTTCACTAAAGAGCTCCAGGAAGCTAAGGTCTTTCCTTCCTTCGTTCCTGGCGCTCGGTAGGTGAGCTCAGAGTTGAAAACATCTGTGCTGCATGAACATGAAGGTTTACGGTCGACAGTTTGGTCCTCAGGTGGACGTCAGAGGAAACGGCGTCCGGACTCAGTCCAGGTTTCACCAGACGGTCAAAAACGAGCCTCAGTGAAGATCTGAGTTAATCCGTCTGAACGAGGCTTAAACTGAACCTGTTTAATGTTACGGCCCCGAGCGTCGGTGTTCGAGGGGACGAGGTGACCTAATCTGTCTCTGGCCGTCGGCTCCGTGACCTTTGACCTCGTCCCCGTCGCCTCAGAGATGTTTGAAGTAAGTCGGTAAGTTTTACCTGAAGTTCAGACAACGGCTACGGAAAAAAACCACCAGCTCAGATCAACATGAAAAAAAAACGACAACAGAAACATCGACACACACACACACACTCTCAGACACACACACACACACACACACACTCTCACACACACACACACAGCTGGTTTGTTGTTTGTGGCGGGTCATGTTGAGGGAACACAGCGTCATTGATTTCCTGATTCCCCGCCCCGCTGACAGCAGATGTAACACACACACACACACAAACATGCTTCTATAGGCAACAAACATCCATACACACACCTATAGATTATGAACACACACACACACACACACACACACACACACCTCTGTATCTCGACCTGCTGACAGCTGATTGGTGGATTAGACGAGGTGACTAAAAGCGGCGAGGTAATCTTCTCTCATTATTTCAATTACCAGGCTAAACGCAGCAATCAGCGCATAATGACGGCTGCTGGGTGAGGGGAGGGCGAGAGAGGCAAGGAGAGACTAGGGGAGAGAGAGAGAGAGAGAGGGTGAGGGAGGGAGAGAGGGAGAGAGGGTGAGGGAGGGAGCAGGAGACAGAAAATGGGAAAAATATTTGCATTGGTTTGTGAGAAAAATGCACATTTGGAGGAGAGAGAGAGACAAAGAGAAAACAAGAGAGGGAGGGCGTGCGAGATAGAGAGAGCATGGAGGAGGGGAGAGAGTGGGGGAGAGGGGGAGGACAAAAAGAGGAAAATATTTGTATTGATTTCAGAGCAAAAAAGACACATTTGCTCGGCGGGGAGAGAAAAACGAGAGAAAAGAGCGTAAATCGATGGTAGAATTTACATTGATTTCTTAGTGGGAATACACCTTTAATGGAGAGAGAGATACAGGAAACAGAGGGAGGGAGGGAGGGGAGAGGGAGGGAGAGGGAGGCAGAGAGAGAGAGGGAAAAAGAGAGAGAGGAGAGAGAGAGAGAGAGAGGAGAGAGGGAGAGAGAGAGACAGAGAGAGAGAGAGAGAGAGACAGAGAGGAGAGAGAGAGACAGAGAGGAGAGAGAGAGACAGAGAGAGAGAGAGAGGAGAGAGGGAGGAGGAGAGAGAGAGACAGAGAGAGAGAGAGAGAGAGACAGAGAGAGAGAGAGAGAGACAGGAGAGGAGAGAGAGAGACAGAGAGAGAAGAGAGAGGGAGAGAGGGAGAGAGAGAGAGAGACAGAGAGAGAGAGACAGAGAGAAGAGAGAGAGAGACAGAGAGAGGAGATGAGAGAGAGAGAGGGGGAGAGAGAGAGAGAGACAGAGAGAGAGAGAGAGAGACAGAGAGAGAGAGACAGAGAGAGAGACAGAGAGAGAGAGAGAGAGACAGAGAGGAGAGAGAGAGAGAGGGGAGAGAGAGAGAGAGAGACAGAGAGAGAGAGAGAGAGACAGAGAGACAGAGAGAGAGAGAGAGACAGAGAGAGAGAGAGAGAGAGAGAGAGAGAGAGACAGAGAGAGAGAGACAGAGAGAGACAGAGAGAGAGAGAGAGAGACAGAGAGGAGAGAGAGAGAGAGGGGGAGAGAGAGAGAGAGACAGAGAGAGAGAGAGACAGAGAGACAGAGAGAGAGAGAGGAGAGAGAGAGACAGAGAGACAGAGAGAGAGAGAGAGAGACAGAGAGAGAGAGAGAGAGAGGAGAGAGAGAGAGAGAGAGAGAGAGAGAGAGAGGGGGAGAGAGAGACAGAGAGAGAGAGAGAGAGAGAGAGAGGAGAGAGAGAGACAGAGAGAGAGAGACAGAGAGAGAGAGAGAGAGACAGAGAGACAGAGAGAGAGAGAGGAGAGAGAGAGACAGAGAGACAGAGAGACAGAGAGAGAGAGAGAGACAGAGAGACAGAGAGAGAGAGAGAGAGACAGAGAGGAGAGAGAGAGAGAGGGGGAGAGAGAGAGAGAGACAGAGAGGAGAGAGAGAGAGGGGGGGAGAGAGAGAGAGAGACAGAGAGAGAGAGAGAGAGACAGAGAGACAGAGAGAGAGAGACAGAGAGAGAGAGAGAGAGAGAGACAGAGAGACAGAGAGACAGAGAGGAGAGAGAGAGTAAAATATTTGCATTGATTTCTGAAGGATGACAATGTTTAGAGAGGAAGGACAAACAAAGAACAACAGAGAGAGGAAGAGGAGGAGGAAGAGAAAGAATGGGGGGAGAAGGAGGGAGGAGGAGGGGGATGACGACTACAAAGATGGGGAGGAGGAGGAAGAGGAGGAGGAAAAAGGTGGAGGACAAGGAGGAGGAAGAGGACGAGGAGGTAAAGGAGCATGATGAGTGAATGAGGAGGAGGAAGATGAAGAGAGGGAGGAGGAAGAAGAGGAGTGTAGGATCAAATGGAGAAAGAGGAAGATGATGAAGAGAAGGAAAAGATGACAAACAGAAGAAGAAGAAGGCAAAGAGGAAGAGGAGGGGAAGAAAAGTGTGGAGGAGAAAAGAGGAGGAAGAGGATGAAGATAAAGAGGAAGAGGAGGAGGAGGAAGAGGGAAAAGGAAGAGGGTGGAAGGAGAAATAAGGAAGAGGAAGAAACATAATGAAGAGGAGGATAAAGACGGTGATGAAGAGTATGTGAGCAAAGAGGAGCAGAATAATCAGATGGAGATCTCCATTCTATATTCCTCCGTTTTTATTTTCTGTCTCCATTCTACGAGACATCTTCCTCCTCTGCAGCACATCCAGACGCATTCAGAATCTCCATTCAAAAGCTCCATTCACAAAACGCTGATTTTACATCGACAGACGCGCTGCACACGTGCTACTTTCTCCTTAACGTCACATTCCCACATTCATTGTTGGGTGAAATTACTCAGAGAGCAGCAGGAAGGTGTGACGCTCAAATCAGACCGTCCAGACCTCATTCAGGTGAGGTCATGTGACTGATGGGGGTCGCCGAGCTCGGACGAGTGCTAACAAGCTTCTCCTGCTCGCATTATCGCATTATAGCCAATATTATAAGTAACGTCTGGTCTAGTTAGTCTGTGCGGAGACATGTTAGCGCCACTAAAATGAAATAAAAAATGAAAAATTCAGATTCAGGGTCAAATATGAATGATTTCAACCAGTAAAGCCGGGGATCATGGGTCTTGTAGTATTTAGAGCTGCCTAACAAACTGAGTAAAAGATTTCTCAGTTAAAATAATTAAAGCTGATGTGTTTCTACTGCACCTGATCACAGTAGGTCCACTAGAAGAGCTTGTTTGATCCACTGCCAGGCTCAGAGTGTTATTCTAAGTGTGTGACAGCATCATGGAAAGGATCCCTACAGAGAGAGACCTGGAAGATCCTTTCGGTTTACCCACAAACAGCACACACACCAGACTACATTCACTAAAACAGGGATTTTAGCTCAAAGAACACAGGAGCTGCTGGTCTGCTGCTGCTTCCATCAGTTGGTTAGTTTGTGTTGTTAGTTGTTAGACAAATGTTGCACTAACCCTCTACAACACCAAAGTCACACAGTAACACAAACAAACCAACCGATCGAGGCAGCATAGACCAGAAACCCCCTCTGTTCTGCAAGGTAAAATCACTCTTTTTATCAATGGAGTCTGGTGTGTTTGAAGCAAGCGAAGAGAGAACGGCTTCAGTTCAGTGTGTCTATAAAAACAAACATTTTTTAAATGGAGTCAGTCTTGGTAGTATTGAATGCACACAGAATGGTTTATTTCATGATTGATTTTATACATAAATGCTTCTCTTCACATGAATATTTTTTATTAACTTGAAGACAAATCCACAATAAGGATACTTCTGACCTTTGTGAGCCTCATTGTTTCATTTGTTTTAAACATGGCTGCTTACTGAATTTCTCACCAAACTTCATTCTAATTTTCAACAATTTAACCACTCGCTTTTGTATTGTCTCTTAAATGTGATTTATTATCAAACCTTAATGATTTATTTGTTCATTTTCTCCTCATGTTTTCATTTATGTGCAGTTTTGATGTTTTTCTACGTCTTAGTTTTCACGTATTTCTGTGCGATCTTGAGCTGCCTGAGTGTGTCTCAATGCTGCCATATAAATAAACTTGCAGTTTTACATTTTGCACACAGCAGTAACTTTTTATTCACTTGGATTTTATGTGACTTCCAATGACGTCGTGTCTTCTTCTTCTGTGATGGTTTAATGGAGCCGATTGGAGAATTAGCATAAGTTTGCCTTTTTTGGGGCAAATTTTCTGGAAATTCGGTTAAAATTTGAGTTACATTTGGTTGGAAACTTTGCTGGTGTCTCTCTGTCTCCCCCTTCTGTCTCGTCGCCCCCCCCCCATCTCCCCCTTCTGTCTCCCCCCTCTAGGTTTGATTGACAGGGTGGACAGATGCTGCTCTATAAACAGGTAACCTGATCTACAGAGCCCATCTGGTCACAGCTCTGTTCAATTCACACTTCGCACACACACACACACACACACACACACACACACACACACACACACACACACACACACACACACACACACACACACACACTCCAGTGACTCACACACACACACACACATGTTGGGAGACATAAAAAGATATACACACACACGCCTGCACACGGGCAAATATGGATCAGCATCAAATAAATATGGAGAGGACACACACTATGACTCATGCACACACACAAACACACGTGTGGGAGTGTGTGTGTGTGTGTGTGTGTGTGTGTGTGTGTGTGTGTGTGTGTGTGTGTGTGTTTTTGCCGTGACGTGAATCATGGGATGAGGTGGCCGTGAAGCGTCACCTGGGCAGGTCTGGACGCCACAGGCAGAGATCACAGGACGGAGGGTTCGTGTTGGGATGTTGTGATGCTGCAGGACGTCACCATGCCGACCAGGTGACACATCACGTCGGAAAGAAACGTCGGCGTCAACATCGACGAGTCTGACTCGTGAACACGATCCAGAAAATGTTTGCTGTGTTTTCAACCCTGGGTCCTCTCGGTCCATATCGATCCAAACAGCCGTTCTATCGCTCTCTGCACACACACCAGACTACATTCACTAAAACAGGGATTTTAGCATGAAGAACACAGCAGCGTCTGGTCTGCTGCTGCCTCAGTCAGTTAGTTTGTTTGTGTTATAGTGTGACTTTAATGTTGTATTAACCCTTTAACACTTTAACAAATCTTACGTAAGTAAAAATACAAGAATATTACCATCAAAATATACTTAGACCAGAAGTAAAAGTGTTCCACCAGACTCCACTGACAAAAACAAAAATTTTACTTCGCAGAGCATTGGACTTTGTGTAACACTGGTTTCTTTCAAAAAAAGTTTCTTTTAAAACACCAATGCATCCTTTCCATGATGCTGTCACACACTTAGAATAACACTCGGAGCCTGTCAGTGGATCAAACAAGCTCTTTTAGTGGACGGCTGAGGCGATCAGGTTCAAAAACACCGGAGTTACCCTTTACTACACAAAAAGCCGTCCTCTTCTTGTTCTAGATGAATAAACCTCACAGCAGAGGAAACAACACACAGACCTTCGTGAAATGAAAATATCAGAGTCTTCCTCACACACACACTCCTGTCTGATGAAGGCAAGCTGAGACAAATGGCTACCCAGGATGCATTGTGGCACTTGTACGCGCAGCACGCTGAGGCTCATCCTCCCCTCCTGTTGTTGCCACGGTAACCACAGTTTGAGTGAAGACACACAACACCTGCACAGCCGACAGTGATGTGTTTCTGTATCCCCGCTCTTCCTCACCTGCTACCAAACAGTGCGTGTAAAGGACCAGACTGCTGTTTGTTTTGTCACATTTTTACAACCTGCGTTTAATCACAGCCGACAGATTTACATTAGTTTGTGTCGTTCCTGTGACTCCAGCACTTTAAATGACTTCACTGGCCTTCAGTGGGATACAGAATCGATCAAACCGATCAAAGTTATGGAGTGTATAGAGAGCTGAAATCAAACCAGAACTACAGAAGCAAGAAAACCCTCATTCAAAACCCCATTGACATTTTTAACAATTTTAAGAACAAACACTTCAGCCTTGAAACAGAGACTTTATGACACGCTTCATATGTTTGAACCGTGTGCCAAAAAAAACAACAAACTGTCAAAAACGATCTGATGGCGCGCAGCAGCGACACCCGGCGTTCCTCATGTGGTCGACTCAAATGACTAAAACTATAAACGCTCTGCCAAAGAGATGCTGTGTAGTCACCAGGATTAAATCCCAACACACAGGTTTTTATGGCTCCAAGCTACATGCTAACGCTACATGCTAACGTGCGTGTTGACCCTGTGTTAGCTTAGCTTATTTTAGGGGTGCAAAGCCAAACAGGTTTTACTTTACTGAATTTAATATTAGCAGCTGTAGCCTGATGCTAGCAGCACATGCAGGACAAGACAGCAGCAGTTGGCCTGTTAGCATGAGCGCTAACAGCTAATAACAGTTGGAGAACAGGTTCTAGTGGCTCTGGGTTCTCTGTCGGCTGCTAACACTTCCTGGACGAGTCGTCAGGTGAAGCTCCCAGACGTGCTGATCTGATCTCATTCTGATGTTTGTCATCATGGAGGTTCTTAAAAGTTGCTCTGAGGCTTTTTTCTTTTTTCTTAGCCAAGAAAAATGAAACGCCAGCACCAAACCAAAGTGACCACAGATGGAGGGAGAAGCCGGGAGAGCCTCCTCTTAAAGGGGGTGTAAAGTCTCTGACACACCTGGATCTACCAGTGTGTGTGCAGGTAAGAACAGATGCATGGTGTACAGGTATGTGTGTGTACATGTGTGCACCATCATGCTGGTCTTATTTTACCTTCTTATCAACAGTATAAATATTCTCAGTATGAACTTTGTGCTCATGCTGTAAAGTAAACACACACACACGTGATCACTGTGTTTGAATAAAGTTTTGAATGGAGCTCCTCAAAGTTTTGACTCTTCATTTGAATCACCTCTCTGCTAAAGCGCCACACGCCGGCTCTGTGCAGCCTCTTGTATGTAAAACGCTAACTGCTAGTCGCTAATTACTGCCTCTGAAGGCCTTTCCACATGGCCCTCTGTAAGCTAATGGCTAAGTGTAACCACTCATACGGTAAGCTACCAACACAAGCTAACAGTTAACAGCTAACCGATAATTATGAACGGCACCCTCGGCTTCACCCTGAAGGACTTATCATGTTGTTTAGCCATTAGCATATGCTAGCACGCTGCCCTAGCATGGCGCCCAGCTCGCCCCGTGGCGCGCTGGCATTTCAAAGCGGTAATTATCACAAACTGGTTGGCAAATGCTACTTAGCCTCTGCGGGGGGTCAGAGGCATTATGGGAGAGTGAGTCCTCAGAGTCAGGTGGGGGCGTGGCCGGCCGGCCGGCGAGCGCTTTGTTTTGGATAATGATAGATTTTATCTGCAGGTCACTTCACCGCTCGCTCACCTCTTAACACTCGCTCTCCTCGCTTCCTCCCTCCTTCCTCCTCCGCGTCCTTCCTCCCTTCGTGGTTTCCTTCCCTCCTTGGCTCCCTCCTTCCCTCCTCTTCCTCCACCTTCCCTCCCTCCCTCCCTCCCTCCTCCTCCTCCTCTCTCCCTCCTTCGTCCTTGTTTACAACAAACATTTCCAGTAAACATAATAACAGAGGGCGCCAACCTGTTGCTAGGCGACAATTACAGGAACAACAGTGATGCAGGGCAGAGACGCCGGATGACTGAGAGTGTGTGTGTGTGTGTGTGTGTGTGTGTGTGTGTGTGATGATCACCTCCCAGTAAAAGCAAGCAGCAAACAAACAAACAAATGAAGAAGAAACAAACCTGATGGAGACTTTAGGTCCTTCACTTCCTGTATCTTCATCTTCGTCTTCGTCCTCCGTGTGGTTCCAGGCTCAGGTGTTTATCCGTTGGCCTCTGGAGCGCACGTTAACATTGCCGCCATGTTGGAGACCAGACTGTAAACACAGAAAGCAGCGGTAACATTTATATTTGTTACTGATTTGATCTTTTCTCAACCTCCAGATAAAAGTCATAAATGTAAACAGGCTTCTTAAAACAAACAAACAACATCAGAAACGAAAAAATATCTAAATAAGTAAATAAACTTTAATTTAAGTGTCATTGTATTCGGGGGGCTGTAGTGACGCAGCTCACTGTGCTATTTGACGGATGCTAACAGAAAAAGTGCAGCTTGGCAAGAGGGCAGCTGCCTGTAGCTGGAGTAACGTTCATATAACGTACAGTTTTAAATCACAGTGGCAAGTTGTGGTAGTGCGTTAGTCAGCAACGATGGGAGAGCCGAGCTAATGCTTCTGCTAACTGGGGCTAGTACTCATTGCTAATGGGGCTAATACTTGGGCTAATGGGGCTAGTGCTTGTGTTAATGGGGCTAATACTTGTGCTAACTGGAGCTAATACTTGTGCTAATGGGGCTAATACTTGTGCTAATGGGGTTAGTGCTTGTGCTAACTGGAGCTAATGCTTCTGCTAACTGTGGCTAGTACTCATTGCTAATGGGGCTAATACTTGGGCTAATGGGGCTAATACTTGTGCTAACTGGAGCTAATACTTGTGCTAATGGGGCTAATACTTGTGCTTATGGGGCTAATACTTGTGCTTATGGGGCTAGTGCTTGTGCTAACTGGAGCTAATGCTTGTGCTAATGGGGCTAATACTTGTACTTGTACTCTGAACGGTGATACAGCTGCTGCCGGGGTAACCATGGTAACTCCGGTGGTGCAGAGACGCTGTCATCAGATCTAACAGGATCTACATGTATGTGCAGCAGAACATGCTGCGGTACATTCAGCCGACATGAGCCGCCGCCGCCGCCGCCATCTTCACAGCATCTGGTTAGACCGAAGCTGATGGCAGAGGTCAAAGGTCAGAGAGGCTGCTTCTTAACTTACACAGGCCACACACACACACACACACACACACACACACACACACACACACACACACACACAATATAGAAGGTGTACTATCAATTTACATGAGGGAGATTTTCAAGGATCACTGAACGACTTGCTCTCACACTTACACTTCACACACACACACACACACACACACACACACACACTTCCTCCTGATGAAGACTGAAGCTGTCAACACACACACACACACACCCACACACACACACACACACACACACACACACACACACACACACACACACATTCCTTGAGTTGTAACCTTTCAGCTTCCAGATGGCTCATTTCAACTCAACATGCTTCTTCTTTTTTATTTAATCCTCCCAACCTTTATTAGTCCGCGGAGCGTCGACAGACTCCAGTTTCACTTCGTTCATCAAGTCATTATTTATGAATCGATCCGCTCGGAAAAAATGACGTTTACTGGGTTTAAAATCTTCAGTTACAATAATAACTTAGATTTAAACGTCCAGATGTGACATCATAGAAAGTGAGATAGAAATACACCAACATAAGAAAGTACTACATCTACAGATGATATACAGAAGTGTTTATTATTATTACCTTTTAATATTTACTGTACATACATGTAAATATATATTTTGCAGTACTTTTACATGTATTTGAGTATTTTCACTGTGTAGTATTCGTACTTTAATGGAGTCATGGTGGGCAGTTTATCAGATAAATGTATGTTCAATTATAAAATACATATTCTGTAATAAGATGCACTTTATAGAAAAACACTTTATTTTTTTATTATTTCATTTAATTATATTATAAGATATCATTTGTGTGTTTAAAATACTTAAGATACTTTATCAAATGTCATTTTGGTAAAGTAATGAAGCCAATTTCACTAGTTTATGTTGATGTAATAAACATTTGAATGTCAAGTCGATGGTGAACTAAATGAGAAATAAAGAAATGCATTTAAAATATGTTAAATCACTAAATATTTATTTCTTATTCTATTTCAAAAATATACTTTAAGAGCCTATATTTGTGTATTTAAAATATATAAATATATAATATAAAATACTTAAAATATGTTGTTATACATGTAATTTTATCCCCACGTTTAAACTGTAGAAATAGAAAAACTGTATTTTAATCAAATCACAATCTTTAAATGACTGTATCATATATTTAATAAAATAAATCTGCAGATTCACCAGTCACTAATAATCCTGAGATGGTGACACGTCGCTGTAGAACTTTATCTTTCATTATGTTCTTTGTGTTTCTAAGTGAGTTTTGTGTCTTTAGTTTAGCTGGTTGCTAATAAAGTTGGAGATTGAAATTGAAGAAAGAAAATTGTGTCATTTCAGATTACAGATTACTTGCATCCATATTAATCACGTTCTTCATCCAGTATTTTGTCTTTTATTGTGTTCTGAGGCCGTTTTTGACGTGTTTGTGTCCGACTGGGTTTTATCTAAACTGGTTATGGAGTCAAACAAACAAACGTGGACGTTGTGCCGACCGCCGGCGGTAACAGACTGTCAGTTTGGTTAAATAGTGAACGTGAAGTGTGTGATGAACTGCGAGGATCGATGCAGCTGATGCCTTCTCTTCCTTTAATGACTCTGGAAGACATTTATTAAAGCGAGTGAGCAGGAAATCGATGCTAACAAGACTCCAACCGCATTACTGCCAATGCAACACAACGTGTGTGTGTGTGTGTGTGTGTGTGTGTGTGTGTGTGTGTGTGTGTGCACACTGACCGCCTCACAAATATGAACTGAACAGACTTCAGTGGATCTGCAGTGTTACATTATCTGCCGCTGCGTTCAAAGACAGATTAACCAACGGGGCGTTCACTGGCTGCTTCACATTTGTGGGAAAAACACACTTTAGGAGTGGGATCTGACACAAATCTGAAAAGATGCGAGTAGCCACCAGACTCCATTGACAAAAACAGTAATTTTAGCTCACAGAGCAGTTGGAGCTGCTGGTCTGCTGCTGCTGCGTTCAGTTAGTTTGTTTGTGTTATTGTGTGACTTTAGAGTTTTAAAAGTTTAGCTCTTATCCAACTCATTATTTGTCTAGCAAACAACAGCACACAGAGTTTAACAGATTGAGGCAGCAGTAGAACAGCAACTCCTGTGTTCTGCCAGGTAAAATGACTGTTTTTATCAATGGAGTCTGGTTTTTGATCACTGTGGGCAAAATTCTCTCCCTGTTCTTTGAGTTACGGCGCTTGGCTAACAGTTTCTAATCTTTGCGCTAAACTAGGCTAAACTAGGCTAAACTTAGCTAAGCTAGGCTACAGTTGATCTTTAATCTGAATTTATCTGACAAAAGTTCCCAAAATCTTTGGTCCATTCTAATAACATCTCCAATAGAACCTGCGTTAGTGCTCGAATTTCCCACAGCTCCTGAACGCAGCACATGATGTAGACTAATAAAGAACATGCCAGGACACAGTGTGTGTGTGTGTGTGTGTGTGTGTGTGTGTGTGTGTGTGTGTGTGTGAGACAGAGACACTTAGGCTCTGCAGTAAACACTCATCTCTTATTAACACACCACATCTCTAAAACATGAAGCGCTGCCGGCGGCGGAGGACCATCGTTGATCCACGTCAGGCTGCAGGGGAAATATTTAACACACACTCTGACCTGCACACACACACACACACACTCATGAGTGTGTGTGTGTGTGTGTGTGGTCAGAGGAGGGTAATATCTGCTGACTGATGGTGGTGACGACAGGAAGGTCCTGAAGCAGCCATCAACTAACCCGACTGTAAACACAGAGAGAGAGAGAGAGAGAGGGGTGTGTGTGTGTGCGTGTGTGTGTGTTCTTGGGTAAATGTGTGCATTGATTAATTGATTGATTATTATCATGTTACTGATGTCAGGTTGTCGTAGCGACAAGCTACAGCTGTTGAGAGAGAGAGAGTGTGAGAGTTTTGGTCAAGTGAGGTTCAAAGTGTGTGTGTGTGTGTGTGTGTGTGTGTGTGTGTGTGTGTGTGTGTGTGTGTGTGTGTGTGTGTGTGTGTGTGTGTGTGTGTGTGTGTGGAGAGAGTGTTAGAGTGTGTTTGTGTTCTGTTTGCATGTTTGTTTGCCATGTTGTGTTTACAGTCACTAAGAAAACAGAGCGCTCTTGTCTTGACTCATTTGTCTCAGAGTGCATCAACATTAAAGGGTAACTCTGCTGTTTTTATCCTGAGTCTAAATGAGGGGGAGGTCCACTAAAAGAGCTTGTTTGATCCACTGACAGGCTCAGAGTGTTATTCTAAGTGTGTGACAGCATCATGGAAAGGATCCCTACAGAGAGAGACCTGGAAGATCCTTTTGGTTTAACCACAAACAGCACACACACCAGACTACATTCACTAAAACAGGGATTTTAGAGCTGCTGCCTCCATCAGTCAGTGTGTTTGTGTTGTTGTGTGACTTTGGTGTTTTAGAGATTTACTTTGGATCCAGTGTGATCCAGTATTTGTCCGGCTATTTACACCCAGTCAGTTCTCACAGAATAAAGAATGATAGATTAGCATTAATGAGGATGTAACTTACGTGTAAATCATCTGATATGTTTAACTTCTATATTTTCACTTTTCTTTTATTATTATTATCATTCAGTGGCAGTTTGGTTATGTTTAGGAAAATAACATCGGGGGACGTTAAATACTAAATACCTTCTTTCCACTAAACACCTGGGTGCAAATAGCATCTGCCTCGTTTCTATGTTTCTGTCCACAGTTCATGGACTTCATCAGACCTCCTCAGACCTCCTCAGACCTCATCAGACCTCCTCAGACCTCCTCAGACCTCATCGACCCCTGGTGGCGTCCTCGGTCTGGATCGAAGGCGTCTGGAACAGCTTGTGGCTCCTCTGCAGCCGCCGACCTCTGACCTCCGTACAGTTTGAACACGTGAGCGACCGCTGCTCGCTTGGCAGACGATGAGGAAGCTCTAAACGTGGACGCAAAACAAACGCTTTAACGACCCGAGAGGCGAGAAAGTAACTTCCTGACGAGAGAGGAGGAGGAGAAGCCAGGATGGAGGAGGATGTAAAGCGAGATGTAACGTGAGAGACAGAGGTGCGAGTTAATGTGTCCATCTCTCTGAGTGTGTGTGCAGTCTATTTATCCATCACAGAGTGTGTGTGTGTGTGTGCGTGTGTGTGTGTGTAAGGCGATTACAGATCTGGAAGCTTTGGTTACATTCCCCTCTCTCATCCTGCCATCCTGCCCGACCAAACGGCGGTGGGTTTGATGGTTTTAGTGCCTCTCCGCTCGATGCAAATCTCATCACCAGTTTTTAGACACGAACGCTGGGAAGCGACAAACAGAAACTGGAGAGAGGCCGCATTAACGCCGCCGCGGCTCCTTCAAGAAAAGAAAAAGGAAACCAGAGGCTGAAAATATGGCGTCGGGTTTCAGCCGTTTGGAAAATATCCTCAATTTGATCAAAAATTTATAATGTGACTTTTAGAGCAGCTTGGGTTTCCTGGAGGCTGCTGCTGCACATTATACAGCTCCTTTAATGTGGTTAACACACTTAAACACACCACGCTGCTGCTGTGTGTGTGCGTTAATGCAATATGAGTCTGTGTGTGTGTGTGTGTGTGTGTGTGTGTGTGTGTGTGTACTGTGGTGGTGTAAAAAAAAAATCAAATTCATAATTTGCAGAGTTTGTCCAAAATTGTTTCTGAATTAGTTCCTCGGACAGTTTTAGATGAATAGTTCAATACTTTACTGATTTGTTTCAAACTGTAACAGCTGTTATATCGCTGTTTTTAAAGCCACCAGACTCCATTGAAAAAAACAGTAATTTAACTTTTCAGAACATGGGAGTTGCTGCCTTGGTTGATTTTTTTGTTTGTGCTCCTGTGTGTCACTAAAATATTGTAATGGATCCAAACTTTACCGTCGTCCTTTAAAACACCAAAGTCACAGAATAACACAGACAAACCAGATTGGGAACTCCTCTGTGCTGTGAAATAAAATTTGTATTTTTGTCAATGGAGTCTGGCGTCCTTGAAGAGGGTGATAATTAACGGCTGCTTCTGCTCAAACAAAAGGGATCTCACAAAAAGATTTAGTTGATCATCACTTTCAGATGTTTCTGTTAAATTTGCAGCTACAGCCAATGGCCTGTTAGCTTAGCTTAGCATAGCATAGGGACTGTACACAGGGGGAAACTGGTAGCATGGCACCTACCAGCATCTCTAAAGATCACTGATCAACACATTATCTCCCATTAATTTGTTCAAACTAAAGTGGAAATTTGCTGTTTGTACAGATGGTTATGTGCCGAACTGTTTCCTGGCTGGAACCATTAACTTCCCCATAAAATGATTATTGAAATGAAACTTTGATCTGCAGTTAAACATGAGAGGACAGCTTCAGTGAAGATCAGCGGAGGATTGTAACCACCTGGTTTTACTTTGAGGTACTTGTGCTGAAGTATTTCCACCTTATGCCTCTTCCTACAGACCTCCATCTCATGTCCCATGATGCACTGCTGCAGACTAAACCAACCAACGGGATATAAAGGAGTTAAACTAGAGCAGTAAAACGTGACGTCCAGATTATTAATGATCCGGAAACATCAGACAGAACAGAAACACTTTACTGCAACACGAGGAAGAAGATAACACTAACAGACTTTAGTTATCTGAGCACAACTGTGACTTTCTCAGTGTGGAATCAGGAAATACTTCAATACTTAAAGGATCTGAGCGACTTTAGGTCCAGATTCTTATCGACTGCAGACTAGATTTGAATCGAGTCATTTTTAGTCTCCTGTTTAATCCGTTTTATTCGATTTGATCTTTTGTTTTATTTGTGTTCAGACGATCGGGGACATGTGGAAGGTTTCAGTCAGTGCTGAGAAGAAACATCTCCCTTTAATATCACTTATCTTCACTCGTCTTTCTACATTCATATTAAAGTGTTCTTTCCTTTCAACTCTTGACTTCACTCATTTTGTGGCTCCAAACCGCCACCATTGTCTTTCCAGATGTCACCTCCGACTCTTCTTCTTCTCCTTTCTGTCTGTTTCTTCTCTCTTTTCTTTCTTCTTTATATCTTCACAGATGTTTATTTTCTTCTGATTCGTTTCCTCCTTCTCTTTCTTTCCTCCTCTCCTCCTCTCCTCTCCTCTCCCTCCCTCCCTCTCTCTCACCACGCCGCTGTGTTTATGTTTCACTTCATATCGAGTTGTTCCTCTGCTGGTATCAATATTGTTCGCTGCCTACGAATCAATAAGCAGGAATAAAAACTTTACCAACCCAATCAATTACACCCACTTCATTTTCATAACTCCACTCCATTGTCCTCGTCGCCGCGACAACAGTCTGATGATCGGGCCCTCTCTCCCGGGACGACTGCTCCTCCTCTTCCTCCCCCTTCACCTCCCCCAATCTCCCCCGTCCTCCCCCGTCCTCCCCCGTCCTCCCCCATCCTCCCATCCCGTTGCATTAAGTCCAGAATTGTTAACGAGGTATCAGATTCTGCGATGATGGACGCTACAACGAGACACTTTGAGAAAAATCTGAGGCCAGATCGGTTTACGTCTAAAACGACGGGATGAGATCAATAACAATATTTTCCCTGGAAAACAGCAGCCTCTTCCCTTCCATAAGCACAATCTCTCCCCCTCCTCCCCCCCCGGCCTCCCCCGTCCACTTTAAAAGCCCCTCCACATTCATTTTTAATGTCGAAGGGGTTAGCGGGGTTAGCAGGCAGCGTGGTTAGCGGCGGAAGGCTAATACGCTGACAGCTGCGCCGCGTGCCGGGCGAAGACGCCGTTTGGGTCGGGAGGGGGTGAAGAGGAGGAGGAGGAGGAGGAGGGGGGAGGTCAGTGTCTGCGGCTAATTGGTTCCTTGGCAGTGACACTCGATCCGGCTGATCCAATCAGAGCAGTCTGAAACAGGATGGAGACGTTCAGGAACAGAAACACGTCGTTGACCACAGAGCCAACGCTCCTCTGACGGACTCACAAACTAAACATCACACTCTTATAACATTAATATGATGTCATCACCCACGAAGCGCCACACGTCTGTTTAAAGGAGCTCCGCCATTTTTTTGGAGCCTATTTGTTCACATTTTGTGGTCTTAAATGACTTGTAGGTACAAATGATCCTATAGATCGACAGGCCGACTGAAAGAGCTTGTTTGATCCACTGACAGGCTCAGAGTGTTATTCTAAGTGTGTGACAGCATCATGGAAAGGATCCCTACAGAGAGAGACCTGGAAGATCCTTTTGGTTTAACCACAAACAGCACACACACCAGACTACATTCACTAAAACAGGGATTTTAGAGAACAGGACTCAGGAGCTGCTGCTCTGCTGCTGCCTCCATCAGTCAGTGTGTTTGTGTTATTGTGGGACTTTGGTGTTTTACAAAGTGAGTTTGGATCCAACTTAATATTTGTCTAACAAACAATAACACGAAGAAACTAGCAGATAGATGCAGCAGTTGACCAACAACTCTAATGTCCTGTGAGGTAAAATAGCTGTTTTTGTCAATGGAGTCTGGTGTTTAGTCACAGTAGATTAAGCTCCTATAATAACCTTTAACACATCAAAGTTCAAAAATATTAGCATCAAACTAAATTGTAAATTTGTAAATACTAATGCATTCATGTTTGTCACAGCTGATACATTTTATTTTAATTTAAATTTTAATGACCTTCATCATCAATTATTACTGAATTATAATTATATCAATAACATCAACCTGCAGTTACCTGTAACTAAAGCTATCAGGACAATATTTCCCTCTAATGCAGTAAAAGTAAATGTAATGTTAAATACATACCTCCATGTGTAATCTGATTTTTATTAAGTAATGAACAAATGAATAATGATAATGTTTATTTAATTACTTATTTTTACAGGAAATAATTTGAAAATGCTAATTAAAGCAATTAAAACCATTCAGTAAATGGACAAAAGTATGTGGACATCAATGGTGGAGTGTAATTAAGTACTTTTACTTTTTCTCTCTTTACTTTCACTGTATTTTACAGTATTACATTTATTTTAAAGTTATTATTATTAAAAATACTAAATATGATCACCAAATAAAGGAAAGTGTATTATTAAGAATAAAAAGATTGTATTAATTAATGAAGGAGCACATAAAGTAAACTATGAGCTGAGATATTAAATAATCAGAATTCAGTCATTTAATATTTAGAATATTGTTTAATGGGAATATCAGTTTACTTCAGTAACTTCTCGGAGAACTTCTGTCCTCCTGGTTTTTAAACTTTTAATGACGCTTCGGACGACGTCGTTCTTCCGTCGTCATGCCGACGGCGCTGAAGCGGCGAAGCGTGAAAACACCACGAAGCTGAGATCAAAGACGAGGAGAGACTCTCGAGTCTGTCAAACACTCGACCCCGAACTCAAGTACTGATGAAGAGGGTCACACACACACTCACACAGAGACACACACACACACACACACACACACACACACACACACACACACACACACACACACACACACACACACACACACACACACACTCACACAGAGACACACACACACACACACACACACACACACACACACACACACACACACACACACACACACACTCACACACACTCACACACACACACACACACACACACACACACACACACACACACACTCTGGCGGTTTAACCTCTGCTGCTGTATTTTGTCTGGGGGGGGTCAACGGGAGGATTAACCCTCGGATGCTGAGGTGACATCATCACTTCCTGTTGGTCAGCTGACCTCACGTGTCACATTAGCGGCGGATCAAGACAAAGGTTTGACCCCCAGACGACCACGAGGAGCTTCTGCTCAGAGAGATTAAAGGAAACGCCCCTGAACGCACCACTCACTGCACAGTCTGTTCAACCTTTAACTAGACTAGACTAGATTAAACTAAACTAAACCATCAAACTGACACCCCAAACTAAACTAAAGTAGGTTAAACTAAACTTTACCATCAAAGTGACACTAAACTAAACTAGACTAGACTAAATTAAACTAGGTTAAACTAAACTTTATCATCAAACTGACACCCTTAACTACACTAAACTAAACTAAGCTTGACTTTACCAACATAAACTCCAATATAACTTCCTTCTCTGCTGGCCTAAAAGAAAGATCTGAATCACAAACTGATGTTAATGACATTTTGTCCATGAATACTTATTAAATAGTTCCTTTCATAGCTTTAAGATGGTTGTGCTGCTTCCACACGTGTATTTTCATATTAAAGCGTTTAACCAATCACATTTCAGCCATCACTTGTTGCCAGGCAGGGTCAAAGTCAGAGAAGTCTGCCTGAAGGCCTTCACAGTCCGTTCTGCAGGCCCTCTAACACAGAATAAATGTCCATGAAACTGTTGCTTCAACCGATCTGATGTTGAGTCGGTGTCACCAGGACCCTCTAGCAGGAGTACGGCACCGTGTTCAGACCTGATGACTGGATAGTCTAGACTGGACAGAATAATCTGTACGACAGAGTAACTGAACTGTTTCTGAGGATGGATTTAGAATTTTTGGGGAGTAAAATGTTGCTATTTTCCTGAATAATCTTGTAAGTTTATGAGGTTATTATTGATGTTTTTATGTGTGTAGCTGCAGTAGAAGGATTGATTGGATTGATTCAGACGGAGCACTGCTGAAGGCCTAGTGAAATACACAGTCCTCCACTGACTGGACGAAAGTAGATTAAACTTAAACTTTACTAAACTTAAGTCACCGTAACTAAAATCTCTAAACTAACCCAAACCAGACTGACTGAGATTAAATCAAACTAGATTAAACTGAATTTTACTAAACTGGACTAAAATCAACTAGACTGACATCTGAAAACTAAACTAACTCAACTAAACTGATTAAACAAAACATTTTACTAAACAAAAGTCAACTTCACTAACATCCCAAACTAAACTAGACTAGATTAAACTAAACTAGACTAGATTAAACTAAACTAGATTAAAGTCTAACATTTATGTAACAAGCTAGCAAGCTAACACTACACTAGCTAACGCTACACGAGCTAACGCTACACTAGCTAACGCTACACTCTGTCTCTCCCCTCCTCCTCCCTTTCTCTCCCTCCTCCTCCCTCCTCCTCCCTCCTCGCCTGTAATGGCATCACTTTATTCTTCTCTGATATCTTTCCTCCCCCCTGCTCCTCTCTTCCCCTGTTTCTCCCTCTTTCTCCCCCTCTCCTGTAATGGTGTCAGTTAATTTTTCTCTCTAGTTTTTCTCCTCCCCCTTTTCTCCCCCCTCCCCTCCTCCCCTGTAATGGCATCGGTTTATTTTTCTCTCCTCCATATTTCTCCTCCATAAAGTGTCTCATTAAAATTAATCACAGCCTGTATTATTTTATTATTTCGCTACCTGCGGTGAAAAGTGACAGATTTGCCGATTGCTGCCGTTCGGTGAAGGAGGCTGAGAGAGAGTGTGTGTGTGTGAGTGTGTGTGTGTGTGAGAGTGTGTGTGTGTGTGTGTGTGTGAGAGTGTGTGTGTGTGTGTGTGTGAGTGTGTGAGTGAGAGGCTCTTTTTGCCATTTTTAAAAAAAAATTTACACATAAAATCATTATCCTCTTTTCTTCATCCTTCCTTTGTGTACAGGTGAGCTCACCTGAGGCCTGTGGAGGTAAAAACCGTCGTTTTAATCAGATTTTATTGAGTTTTTTTTAGACCAAAGAAAAGAATATTTTGATTTTAACCAGAAATACGTCCACAGAATCAATTCGTCACTCAATCATTAAATAACTTAAGTACTGGGCGCTTTATGTTTTAATTTCTTTATCACAATGACAACATTTTAACCTGAACCAGCAGTGGGAGACGTACTCAGATGTAATAAATGTGTACTCAGCTCCTTAGCTGAAATAGAAATTAAATAGAAAGAAAACTAATGTAGTTTACTTGAATGTGCAGTTGGACCAGACTCCATTCAGAAAAACAGCGATTTAAGAGCTGTTGATGCACCATATCATAAGCAGGCCGATCCCAGTTTTAAATCAGACGTGGAGGTCTGCTGGGCTGAGGGTGATGACCAGACCCCTGCTGCTGTCACATCAGCAAATGGCCTTGATCCCTAAAACTTTTTTTGCGATTGAATGCATCACATGTAGGACAAAATTTGGCTAAAACAGTTGACGAATAAAACAAAGCTAAATGGCCACAGGTTACATACAAGCGTGTAGCTGGACCAGACTCCATTAAAAAAAACAGCGATTTAAGAGCAGTTGAAGCACCGTATCATAAGCAGGCCCATCCCAGTTTTTAACCCAGACATGAGGAGGTCTGCTGGGCTGAGGGCGACCGTCAGGCCCCTGCAGACGTCCGGAGGTCAAATCTGTGAAGAAAAGAGGGCGAAGCAGCTTAAAGTCTGTTTGACCTCAGCTGACCTGCTGACTCCCATTAAAGGAAGATTCCACCGCATTTCCTGTCAACCTGCTGTTTGCCCTGCCAGCCCCTTAACCCCATCACACACACACACACACACCTACACACACACACAGGGAACACATCCCAAAGACTCAGCAGGTAGATGTGTGTGTGTTTGTTGTGTGTGTTGTGTGTTTATTGTTTGTTGTGTGTGTGTGTGTGTGTCCTGCTGTGTGACTGACACACTGATGGTCCGCAGCTTTAATTAGCAGCTTTGTCTCTCTCACCGCTGGCAGCCGAGCTCCGCCTCTGATTGGCTGAGAGGAGGAAGTAAACACACACACACACACACACACACACACACACACACACACACACACACACAGCAGCTTTATTTTGGAAGAAATGAGTTTGTCTCCAGTAGAGGACGAAGTACTGATACTTTACTACAGTAAAAGTACTAATACCACACGGTTAAAGTACTGTGAACCAACAGATCAAAGATCAACACACAGGAGGGAGGGAAGGAGGGAAAGAAGGAAGAAAAAGGGGAAGTGAGGGAAAGAAGGGAAGGAAGGAAGGAGAGAAAGAAAGAAGGAAGGAAGGAGAGACTATGTTTAATGGACTAGTCGACTAACTGTGTTCATCTTTACATTCGATCATTCAATCATTTTAAATGATCGTGACTGATGTCGACTCAGTTTATCAGAGGCCACGAAGAAGAAGAAGGAGAAGAAGAAGAAGAAGAAGAAGAAGGATAAGGAGAAGAAGAAGAAGGAGAAGGAGAAGGAGGAGAAGGAGAAGAAGAAGAAGGAGAAGAAGAAGGAGAAGAAGGAGAAGAAGAAGAAGGAGAAGAAGGAGGAGAAGGAGAAGAAGAAGAAGAAGGAGGAGAAGGAGAAGAAGAAGAAGGAGAAGAAGGAGGAGAAGGAGAAGAAGAAGAAGAAGGAGGAGAAGGAGAAGAAGAAGAAGGAGGAGAAGGAGAAGAAGAAGAAGGAGAAGGAGAAGAAGAAGGAGAAGAAGAAGAAGGAGAAGAAGGAGAAGAAGAAGAAGAAGGAGGAGAAGGAGAAGAAGAAGAAGGAGGAGAAGGAGAAGAAGAAGAAGGAGAAGAAGGAGAAGGAGAAGAAGAAGAAGAAGGAGGAGAAGGAGAAGAAGAAGAAGAAGAAGGAGAAGGAGAAGAAGAAGAAGAAGGAGAAGAAAAGGTTTTATTCTGATTTAACGTTTAATAATTTTAACTTTAAAGTCACATTAACTTGACTGACGTGTGATCGTGTCGCTTTCACAGTTTTGATCCTGTTCTCTGATTGGTTGGTGTGAACGGAGGGTCAGGTGGTCCGACGACATCTGATTTAGAGTGTGTGTGTGTGTGTGTGTGTGTGTGTGTGTGTGTGTGTGTGTGTGTGTGGGGCTAATTGCAGTGTGCTGATTGACGTGTTCAGACTGGGGGAAAGACGAGAGCGACCTGCGGTGTTCACTTTCAGGTTGGATGTAGATGTGTGTCGGCTGATACTGGATCTTTATGGATGAGTGTGTGTCGGAGCGCCGGCCGCGTCCCCTTCAGGTCAGAGGTCGTCATAAATCCCGCAGAGGGAAGGTGGGGGGGTTCCTGCTGGGAATCACGCTGAAAAAACTCCAAGTTTACCCCGAATAAAAAGTTTAGTCTGCAGCGTCGGCTGTGATTACGCTCCCAGGATAATTATTTAAATTCAGGGACGATCCGAGCGGAGTGAGTTCAGATGTGTTTGGACTGAACTGGAAACAGAACAAAAGAAAACTGAAGAGAGGAATTTAGATTCGGGGAGTTCAAGCTGAGAGTGAGTTTTACAGCGAAGAGGCCAAAAGGAAAAATCCTCCTAAAGTCAAATGTTGTTTCTGCTTTAAAAGGGTTCAGATAGAGGCAGAAGCACTAAGAGGGTCTAATACCAGAAACTAGGTCCACTAAAAGAGCTTGTTTGATCCACTGACAGGCTCAGAGTGTTATTCTAAGTGTGTGACAGCATCATGGAAAGGATCCCTACAGAGAGAGACCTGGAAGATCCTTTTGGTTTAACCACAAACAGCACACACACCAGACTACATTCACTAAAACAGGGGTTTTAGAGAACAGGACACTGAAGCTGCTGCTCTGCTGCTGCCTTGATAAGTTAGCTTGTTTGTGTTTTTGTGTGTAACTCAAATATTGTTTTGGATCCAAACTAACCCTTAAAAACACTAAACTACTGGCTACAACTAGCCAATCAAAGCAGCAGTAGACCAGCAACTTTGGTGTTCTGTGAGGTAAAATTTGTATTTTTGTCAATGAAGTCTGGTGGAGGATCAGATTGTTATTCTAAATGTCTGACAGCATTATGGAAAGGATCCCTGCAGAGAGGTAGTGCACTAATAGATGAATAAATATGAATATGTATGTTTATATAATGTTGTGGTGGAAACAGTGTTTAAACAGGTAGTAAAACATTTTTTACCACTGATTTTATACCTGTGTTGTGAGGACATTCTGCCTGGTCCTCATAAATTTAAAGGGTGGTTTGGAGTTAAGACTTAAGGTTAAGGTTAGGTGTGTGTGTGTGTGTGTGTGTGTGTGTGTGTGTGTGTGTGTGTGTGTGTGTTGCAGCCAATCTGTTAAAAAAGCAAACGTTGCTAATTCCTCGTCGCTCTCCATTACCTCAGATCTGTCCCCGGAGACGAAGAACACTGACTGACGGACAGAGAGTGTGTGTGTGTTTATACCTCTGAGTGTGTGTGTGTGTGTGTGTGTGGTTGTGGAGTGCTGATGGATTATGGGAAACCCTCTGGATGGTATCAAACCAAAGACTCAACAACAGCTCAACACCTCGACAGCCCAAACAGCACGAGTCCCGAGCTGGGAGCCACTGCATCTGTGGTTTGTTTTAGTCGGCTGTACGGCCCAGACGGGTGGAGTCACAGCAGTCAGGGCTTCAAACTCATCAAGTGCCTCCTGTTTTAGGCTGCGTTCACAGACCAGCTGACAAGGTGGGAAAATTATGCTCCAACTATGGGCCTGCATCAGGTAACAGTGTGATTATATCATAAACTTCTGAGTAATTTCATCCTTAATAACTTACATTTTACCTCACAAAAGACACAAACAGGTCTTTGTGTGTCAGACTTGTTCTTTTCCTCCTAAAGTCCTAAAATATACATCATGGAAAGGATCCCTACAGAGTTTAACCACAAACAGCACACACACCAGACTACATTCACTAAAACAGGGATTTTAGCTCACATAGCACAGGAGCTGCTGCTCTGCTGCTGCCTCCATCAGTTAGTGTGTTTGTATTATTGTGTGACTTGTGTTTTAACTGTGACTTTAACAGGTTAGTTTAGAACTAAACTAACATGCTAATGTCATAAGAACTACAGTATGAACTCCCCTGTTCTGTGAGGTAAAATTGCTGTTTTTGTGAATGTAGTCTGGTGGCTTTGAATAAAGCAATATAGTTATTTTAGCTCACAGAACAAAGGGCTTTATGTGACTTTGGTGTTTTAAAGGATTAGTTTGAATGTGAATGAACCCTTGACTTAAATGCCTGTAAGGGACAAAAAGTGAGCCTCCACCAGACTCCATTGACAAAAACAGTAATTTTACCTCATGGAAAACAGGAGTTGCTGGTTTACTGCTGGATTCATTAGTTGGTATCTTTGTGATATTGTGTGACTTTGGTGTTTTATAGAGTTAATTCAGAACACACGACACTAACAAACCAACTGATGGAGGCAGCAGCAGAGCAGCAGCTCCTGTGTCCTGTTCTCTAAAATCCCTGTTTTAGTGAATGTAGTCTGGTGTGTGTGCTGTTTGTGGTTAAACCAAAAGGATCTTCCAGGTCTCTCTCTGTAGGGATCCTTTCCATGATGCTGTCACACACTTCACACACAATCTGATCTACTGGACCAATTCCAACACTTTTACTACCTACCAGTCATTCAGACACCAGGATATGGACAGAGAGGATCCAGGGGGAGAAACGGGGGAGTTACCTTTAAGATAAGCCTCAAACAGAAACTAACCAACAACCAAAACTACTAAATAAACTAAAATAAATGTGCAGGAGGACTAAAGCAGCCAGTTATTCAGCCTCTGCAGAGCTGCCTGAAAACATAGAAGAAGATTCGTACAGTAGCCTGTGCCGCCGTCGCCGCCGTCGTCGTGTTGACCTCTGACCCTGTTGATTTGCTGCGTGGTGTTTATGACCAGGAAGTGAAACTTAAGTGAATTTAATAGCAGGACTGGGAATAGATGGAATAAAATGGCCCTCATCAATATTGATGCTGTTCTGTTAATTAGACTTCACATCTCCGACTCACAGAAACACACTGAGGGCACTGTGATTGGACGGCCGCCACCGCCGCACTCTGTGTGTGTGTGTGTGTGTGTGTGTGTGTGTAAGGACAGACTGAGGGCACCAAGCATTGGACAACAGCCACCGTGTGTGTGTGTGTGTGTGTGTGTGTGAAGCAGTGTGTGTTTGTAAGTGTGAATGTGTTTGTGTTTGTGTGTGAAATCCTCGACACACTGCGGTTAATAAAGAGGTTTCTCTGCATGTGTGTGTGTGTGTGTGTGTGTATAAGTCAGTGTGTACATGTAACTGTGTGTGTGTCTGAGTGTGTGTGTGTGTGTGTGTGTGTGTGTGTCCATCGTTGAATGAATCCAGCCAGGTCCATCTGTTTGGCAGGAGACATGAATGTGAGGCCATCTGTGCTCTCACAGTGTGTATGTAAGTATGTGTGTGTGTGTGTGTGTGTGTGTGTGTGTGTGTGTGTGTGTGTGTGGCCCTGAGGTGCGGTGTGTAAGAGGCAGAGGTGATAAGAGCATACATAGTCACACACACACACACACACACACACACACACACACACTGTGATCCCAGCTTGTCCTGTACGAGAAGTGAGAACTTTGGCGTCGTTTCACCCCGAGTTGAAGTTAATGATGTGTGTGTGTGTGTGTGTGTGTGTACTTGTGTTTGCATTCACACTAACATGTGTAGTAAAATGTAGTGTGTGTGTGGGTGTGTGTGTGTGTTTCCAACAGCTGATGCACACTGCCACACACTCCAGGACAGAAGAAGAAGATCCAGCAGGATGTTGTGTCTGGAGAGTGTGTGTGTGTGTGTGTGTGTGTGTGTGTGTGTGTGTGTGTGTGTGTGTGTGTGTGTGTGTGTGTGGGAGAAGTTTCCTGGTCCTTTACTGCAGTAAGCGTAATAACAGCACACAGTGAAAACAAACCAGCCACACACACACACACACACACACACACACACACACACACACACACACACACACAGACTCTGGTGTGGTGGCGTCGGGTTAACTAATTAATTGATTAATTGATTAATGGTCCTTTGTTCGTGGAGGATGTGCTGCCAGGAGGTAAAACCACCTCCAGTCCGAAGCAGGTTTTCCACCTGTGCTGTGAGGACGTTCTGACTAACATGTTAAACTGAGGGAGAAGAAGAGAAATAGAAATGGGGAAACAATGATTACTGCTTCTAGAAATAAATATTCTTTCAGCGAATAAACTCTTTTTTTTTTAATATAAACTCCCTGAACTTGCCCCAATAAGTTATTAAATGACTTCCCCTGGCTGGAATAGACTTTTCTTTATGCCACGACTCTCCAGAAATTCCAGTAAAGGTGTATTACGAGTTAAATATACTTTAAACGGCAGCAAAAGAAGCACAAATATCGCCGTCTTTAACATGTCTTTAGCTTAACTCTGACAGGTAGCTACAGGTGAGCACGTTTGACTTCAACTAAAATGATAAATTGCTTTTTTAAAACTACAAATAAACGACCTTAGCTTTAGAGCTAGCAAACGCTAACTGCTTCATCACAGGACTTAAACTGATTATGGTGCATTCATCCCTACAGAGAGAGACCTGGAAGATCCTTTTGGTTTAACCACAAACAGCCGTTATATCGCTCTCTGCACACACACCAGACTACATTCACTAAAACAGGGATTTTAGCTCACAGAACACAGGAGCTGCTGCTCTGCTGCCTCCATCAGTTAGTTTGTTGGTGTCATTGTGTGTTACACAAATATTGTGTTGGATCTGAATTAACTCTTTAAAACAACACCAAAGTCACAAAGATACTAACTAATTAATCCAGCAGTCGACAGCAACTCCTGTTTTCTATGAGGTAAAATTACTATTTTTATCAATGGAGTCTGGTGGAGGCTCAGATTGTTATTCTAAGTGTGTGACAGCATCATAGAAAGGATCCCTACAGGTGGTGATTTAAAAGTAACTTTCCCAAAGTCACACAATAACACAACCTAACAACCTAATCAATAGAGGCAGTGAATTAACATTGTCGTTAATTTACAGGCACACAGACTAAATATAGGCACAAAAACAAGCTTGAATAAAATCACTTTACAAATAAATAAACTATATTAATTTTGTTTTTCACATGTGTTTGCTGTATTTCAGTCAGTTTTTTTAACCATGAACTCTCTTTGAGCCGTGATATTGTTTACAGATGCTTGTATAATTTTTTCATGAATTTTTAGTTCCTTGGAGTTTTATAATTAAGGCAATTAAACTGAAATTAAAATCAGAAGTTGGTCTTAGAGCCAAGTAAAAAGAAAAAAAACAGAAACTGCATGTGTGTTAAAGCTGCAGGAGACAAATCTGGAAAAGGCCAAAAAAAAAAACCATGACTGTGATCCCCACGCCGTCATATACGATAATCACCATCCTGTGCTAACGTGTCGGCCTGTGGAGCCTTTTGAGGCGATAAACTGTGATTCAAAGCGCTAACGTTAGCTACTGTTAGCTACATGAACAGGAGCTGGAGTTAGCCGCAGCCTTCAGCTAATGTTAGCAGGAGGCTAATCTGTTAGCACCATCCAACATGGCCGCTCCTCTCCTGCTCCATGTGGATGTTCTCAGTCTGATAATAACGTTCCCTCCATGACAGAAGCTAACGAAGCTAATGAAGCTAACGAAGCCGTCAGCTTCATGGTGGACTTCTCTTGGTGGACTCTGACTCCTGCAGGACTTTCCTCCACTGAATCAGACTTTCAGACACACCTGAAGGTTTGTGGAGCAGCCAATAGGAGCGCTCGCTCTCTCTGAGGGGACCTGTGATTGGACAGAGCCTCCTGTCACCAGGTAGATTTACTGAAACCTGAAAACAGCCCAGAGGCCAGTTTACTGTCAGAGCAGCTGAACTACAGCATGATGGAGGTTATTATGGGATGTTTACCCACTGCAGCTTTAAGTAGAGTTTAAAATGAAGCATAATCCAGAGGGTTAAATTAACACGGCGCTGTGGTGTAGATACACATTATCTATAGGAGTGAAGAGAAGAAGAAACAGAGTGAGAGGGGTGAGAGGGGGTGAGAGGGGGTGAGAGGGGTGAGAGGGAGGGAGGGAGGGAGGAATGAGGTGGGAGGAGACGAAGAAGAAGAAGAAGAGGGAGAAGGAGACAAATTGATTCGAGGAGGTCGGCCAAGTTCAACAGCTTAGACCTGGAGGGATTTCAACACACACACACACACACACACACACACACACACACACACACACACACACACACACACACACACACTCGACAGGAATAATAAACACTAAGAGTTTATTTTCTCTGTGATTTGAGCTGAAGGAAGATTTGGAGGAATACATGACCTGCTGGAGTGTGTGTGTGTGTGTGTGTGTGTGTGTGTGTGTGTGTGAACTGACTGTTGAAATCTGCTCTGTAGAATAAACACACACTCAGAAGGTAACACACACACACACACACACACACACACACACACACAGCTGCAAACTGTCATATCAACACATTATATTTAAACACCACAAAGTAAATCAATAATCAATATTTATCAATAGAGAGGAGCCTCCTGTGTGCCGCCATGTGACCTCATTTCAGTAAAGATCTGTCCGGTCGTCCATGGAGAGAGACGAATAAAGTTTAGAGAATAAAGTTTAGATCCTGACGGTAAAGAACCATTCAGTCTGGTGTCAGAGCTGCTAGCTAGCGAGCTAACGCTGCTACGTCCCCGTGCTAACGTCCCTACTGTTCTCTGAGCTGCTGTGTGTGATCACAGACTCCTGGTCCTCTGAGGAAGGATCACAGACTCCTGGTCCTCTGAGGAAGGATCACAGTCTCCTGGTCCTCTGATGGAGGATCACAGACTCCTGGTCCTCTGATGGAGGATCACAGACTCCTGGTCCTCTGAGGAAGGATCACAGACTCCTGGTCCTCTAATGAAGGATCACAGACTCCTGGTCCTCTGAGGAAGGATCACAGACTCCTGGTCCTCTAATGAAGGATCACAGTCTCCTGGTCCTCTGAGGAAGGATCACAGACTCCTGGTCCTCTAATGAAGGATCACAGACTCCTGGACCTCTGAGGAAGGATCACAGACAGACTCCTGGTCCTCTGAGGAAGGATCACAGACAGACTCCTGGTCCTCTGAGGAAGGATCACAGAAGTGTGAAGATGGAGGACATGGGTGTGAACAGAGAAGTAGATTTCAGTGACGGAGGTGAACTTCCTGAGCCGGAGCAGGAAGTTCATCCTCTGAAGTCGGTGTCTGGAGACTGTGGAGCCCAGAAACCTGAAGGTCTCCGTGACTCCTTTGGGTGTGTCGTCTTTCTAATGACGTTCTTTCACAGGAAACTTCGTCATTTCGTCGTTTTAAATCCCAAAGGCTAACTGTGGTAGTGCTAACTAGCGCTATGCTAGCTAACGTTAGCTTCTGTGCTACTAAATGATGTTACGAGCTTTTAAAGACGATCACAAAGTAACTCACTGTAGAAGAAGACGAAGACGAAGAGGAGGAAGAAGAAGAGGCAGGCGGAGGGGTTGATGAAGAGGAACATGGAGGAGGAGGAGGAGGAGGAGGAGGAGGAGAGATGAGCCGAGTGTCTCTGAGTTTCTGTTGTGAAACACCGACACACATCTGACCTCATGTTTGTATCTGATGTCACACCGACGAGTGTGTGTGTGTGTGTGTGTGTGTGTGTTCAGTTAATTATTTAAAGGGTTAAATAAAAATATTACATATAATAAACAAGGTGATGAAATCTGATTTAATTATTCACAGATCAGACGTGTCGTCGTTTCAATAAACCAGAGAAGATTCAACTTTCTTGTTTTCTATAAGAGCCGAAAAAAAACTTAATGTATGTCGTCTATAGTGTTCACACACACACACACACACACACATACACACACACACACACACACACACACACACACACACACACACACACACACACACACACGGACGGCGGTCTGCTCAGGCAGACGTGACCTCGCCATCTGCAGTCGTCCTCCATGTTTGTCTGATCATATATAAACCACAGTACATATACATATATATATATAGACACACACACACACACACACACACACACACACACACACACACACACAGACTGTGCCAGCAGCACTGAGGCCTCCTCCTTCACCTCCATCTGTCTCCTCCTCCTCCTCACCCCCCCTATCATGCTTGATTGACAGTCAACCTCAGGTGGAGACAAGGGGGTGGGGGGTGGGGGTGAGAACAGGAGGGGGGAGGAAGGGGGGAGTCATAAAGAGCAAAAAGAGAATCAAACTAAGCGACTGGGAAAACGCAGACGGACCCAAACATGAAAGTTGACTAAATGTTTAGCTGCACTATCAGACGGAGCTTCGCCTGGTGTTTAGTAGAAATGGACTTTTATTGACATCAGTCACGTAAACGTCACTTCTCCTTGATAAGAGTTCTTATTTGAGTTATTTTAACCTGATAAGGTGAAACTCACTCACTCACTCACACCGGCAGCCACATCTGCTTCTTATTTAAAAAACGCACTCGTGTGTAAAACGTTTGGACCTGGAAGATCCTTTTGGTTTAACCACAAACAGCACACACACCAGACTACATTCACTAAAACAGGGATTTTAGAGAACAGGACACAGGAGCTGCTGCTCTGCTGCTGCCTTGATGAGTTAGTTAGTTTGTTATTGTGTGTTAGATCAGAACTAACCCTTTAAAACACCAAAGTCACACAATAACACAAACAAATTAACCAATCGAAGCAGCCAAAGCACCGTGCTGTGTGAGGAAAATAATGCTATATCACTCTGTCCAAAGCCACCAGACTCCATTGACAAAAGTAGTCATTTTACCTTACAGAATACCGGACTTTGTGTAACATTGGTTACACTTTAACACAAACTAACTAACTCATCAAGGCAGCAGCAGAGCAGCAGCTCCTGTGTCCTGTTCTCTAAAATCCCTGTTTTAGTGAATGTAGTCTGGTGTGTGTGCTGTTTGTGGTTAAACCAAAAGGATCTTCCAGGTCTCTCTCTGTAGGGATCCTTTCCATAATGCATATTTTAGGAGTCTACAAGGAAAATAACACGTATCTCCCTGGTGTCGTAGCTTTTATTCATTTATCTCCTGGCTGATAGAGCCGATTTGTCAATAAATAATTATATATATACAATGAAATTACTTTAATACGCCGTTTCTCTACATTAACATTCAACTTGACATATAATAATAATAACTAATTTATTTTCTACAAGAAAAAGACTGAGATGGAGGGAGGGAAAGAAAACAGGGAGAAGAGAGGAAAGGAAATAAGAGAGGAAGAAAAAGGATGGAGGTGGAGAGGAGAGGAGAAAAGGATGGAGGTATGACGTGACGGATAAAAACGGGAAAAAATGAAGGTAAAATGAGAGGAAGGACGAAGTGATGAAGGAGGGGAGGATGCAGGAAGCGAGGGAGTGTTGGAGGTATATTTAGGAGCGTGACAGATTGTGTTCATGTGTTTCATGAGTCTCCGTCTTTTTATCTGTCTGCTCCCATCAACACCTTTATTGACAGACAAGGAGGAAGAGGAGGAGAGAGACGAAGAGGAGGTGGAAATATTTTTATTTGTCCTCTGTCATCCTGAACTTCCTGTTTTCTATTTTCATGACGCTTCAGTCTGTCGGTGTCGGAGCAGGAAAAAAAAACACTCAACTGGGAGCAAGTTGTGTAGTTTTAGGCGGACTGTCCCTTTAAGAACGCCTCTGATTGGATAAACAGATGGCGATGAACTGGAGCACGAAAGGTTCGACTGCTTTGGATTTTCTGTCAAAACAGAAAATAAAAATGTGACGCAGGCAGAAACATCATCTGACAAACACACAAACACACGAAACTAAACAGAAACAACTCGTGTTGTTGGCTGTCATCTAAACTCTAGTTGAGATCACAAAGTGTGAAGGAGAACTCAGGTATTTTATATATCTGGGTCCTATTTGTACATATCATGTCTGACAGCATCATGGAAAGGATCCCTACAGAGAGAGACCTGGAAGATCCTTTTGGTTTAACCACAAACAGCACACACACCAGACTACATTCACTAAAACAGGGATTTCACGTGAGATTTGCTGGTTTACTGCTGACTTGATGAGTTAGTTTGTTTGTGTTATTGGTGTTGCAAAAATATTCTGTTGGATCAGAAGTAATCTTTTAAAACACCAAAGTCACACAATAACACAAACAAACTCAAAATCAAGACTAGTAGACCAGCAGCTCCTGCATTCTAAAATCAGTGTTTTAGTGAATGTAGTCTGGTGTGTGTGCAGAGAGCGATAGAACGGCTGTTTGTGGTTAAACCAAAAGGATCTTCCAGGTCTCGTGTTCTTGTGAGGTAAAGTGATGCTCTCTTCAAAGCCACCAGACTCCATTGACTAAAACAGTAATTTAACCTGACAGAACACGGGACTCTGCGCAACGTCTCACACTAACAGAAACAAACTGATCCGTCGAGACAGCAGTAGACCAGCGACTTGTGTGGTCTGTCTTTGGTGTTTTAAGGGCTCAGTTTGGATCCTTTAAAACACCAAGTCACACAAAGTCCCATGTTCTGAGAGGTTAAATTACAGTTTTTGCGAGTGGAGTTTGGTGGTACTCTGATCAGGTGCAGTGGCCCCAAAGGATTACGTAGCATCATCAGATATAACAGGAAACACTTTACTGTAACATGAGCACTTTTACTTTAAGTACTTTAAGTCTCAGGAATGGAGATGTCAAAACTCAGGAAATAAAACCAGAACCTGGCCGAGCACCAGCAGTGATGAGTGGGGAAATGTGTTTTTGTTTCATTTGGGTGAACTGACCCTTTAAAGGGGAGTAAAACGCACGGCAGATTCATTAACTGACCGTGTTTCTACAACCTCACCTGAACTCACTCAGCACGGTTTTCATTGCGAAACTCACAATGTCGAAAGCAGATTATCTCGACATCGTGTTTTTAAACGCCGCCCCGTTTCTCTGCTTGGCTTTTATTTTGGAATCGATCACTGATAGCACCGTTTTCTGTCATCATTAAATCCTCTCCATCATTTTTTTTTATAACCTCCCTCCTCCGCAGGAAGAGTCACGGTGTTTATTTCCTCCAGTTTTCAGCAGCAGATGTAACAGGGTCACAACTAACTCTTGTTATAATCACACAAACTCTCACTGTTTACAGTTTATTTCTGACTTGGAGGACCTCCAAAGTCCAGAATGTATAAATGTTCCTCCATCTCCATTTCTTCTTCTGTGGTTCCTGATATAAATTCCTTTTGCTCCCTTCCCGTCTCCTCTTTTTATATCATATATAATAAGTCCTTTTTTACCGTTTAGTATCATAATCCATCCTATTGTCTCCCTCATGCTCTTGTTTCTACTAATAATATAACTAATGTCAGTCACAACCTGTCGATGTGTTGATTTCTATAAACTGAGTTATTTTAAGAGCGACTGCTGCTAATTTAAAGGTCGCATATCGTGCAGAAAGCACTTCAGTACAAACACTGATACTCAGGAAAGATGAGTGAAAACACTGTTTTCAACACTGTCGGCTCCCTTTATGATGTCATAACGGGATCCGTTGATCATGTGACCCCCTCCAGCCAATCAGCAGGAATTGTTTTTTCCTCACTAACACTCGTTCAGACAGACGCTGGAAACAGCTGCAGGAGTCACATCTGTCATTAGAAGAATAATGTGTTCATGAACATTTTATTCTTCTACTCAGAACTCCACAGACACGTAGGAACCTTCACCCCTCTGCTCTCTAAACACTGTGTCTGCATACACAACATGAAGATTTGCCCAGAGCCTCCATAGACCTCCACTACACACTGACACACTGACTAACTAGCACACACACACACACACACACACACTATAGACCTCCACTACACACTGACTAACTAGCACACACACACACTATAGACCTCCACTACACACTGACTAACTAGCACACACACACTATAGACCTCCACTACACACTGACACACTGACTAACTACTACACACACACACTATAGACCTCCACTACACACTGACTAACTAACACACACACACACACTATAGACCTCCACTACACACTGACACACTGACTAACTAGCACACACACACACTATAGACCTCCACTACACACTGACTAACTAGCACACACACACACTATAGACCTCCACTACACACTGACTAACTAGCACACACACACTATAGACCTCCACTACACACTAACACACTGACTAACTAACACACACACTATAGACCTCCACTACACACTGACACACTGACTAACTAGCACACACACACTATAGACCACTAACACTTCTTTATACAGACTGTGGTGTTTCCTGTTTGTCTGTGGTTAATATTTTGCTGTTGTCCCTTAACGAGCTCCCGGCGTCACGGCGTCTTTGCCTTCTAACCAACACGGCGCTGAAGCCCACCGGTGGCACTGACACCGGATCAGCGGGATTATCGAGGCCTCCGCGCTCACACTGAGGCTCTTTGTGGGAAATCCAGATATCAGTTTGCCTCCTCGGTTACCTGGTGATGATTTCACTAATCTGCTGCTAAGTGGTTAAGCAGCTCTGCAGGCAGGCCACAGGTAATACCTGTCGGAGGAGCACCACCTGAGTCAACCGTTTTTATCTGATCGCAGCTTACAATCACTGTGAACACTGACAAGGTAAAACGTTACCTACGGTAAACACTTAACACTACACAACACAGTTAAATGTTAATAAATTAACATATTAATACATTTAAGTTAAATGTTAATTATGGTAAACATTAACAAAGGTAAATGTTAATAAAGTTAAGCTTTAATAACGGTAAACATTCACAAAGTTAAATAAATTGACAAAGTTTTTTAAACGTTTTTAACATAAAGTTAAATTTTAATGATGTTAAATATTAATAAAGTAAAAGTTTTATGTTAAAAAAGTTAAAATTTAATTTTAATTTAAGTTAAAGGTGAATAAAGTTGAATGTTAAAGCTAATAAAATTAAAGTTTAACAAACTTAAACGTTAAAAACTTAAACTTTAAGTTCGACATTAAGTAACTGCGTACATCTAGTATGTTTTCTTCACTATGATTTTAAGTTACTTGTACTGTACTTATTAATGTTTTAGTATTTTCATTGTCACCTTAAAAAAAATCTATTTTAGCTCATTAACTGTGTCACATTAACTTTCTGTTGTTCTCAGAGAACTTTACCCATCTTTAATATCTGCTTATTGAACGAAATAATGTTCAGTAGACAGAAAATAGAAAGAATTGCTTCTGTAATTGACTAATTAGTTAACATGTTCCCAGCTTGTCAGCACATTAGCTTTTAGCTAGTTTTCCAACTAGTGAATTTATTTTGGAAAGTGAGTAGTGAAGTGGTTCTGTGTTAGCCAGAGTTTTGGAAGTTCAATCACCTGACATAAACCATAACAACTAATAACTAGCTAATTAGGTTAAGCTAGCTGTTGTGCAGATTACTGAAGTTATGTATTAATATTAATATTAATCTGACAGTCACACAGTAAACAGCAGTTTGTTTATTAACTGTTGATAGTGAGATCTCTCATTAACGAGTTAGATCTGTTGGTGAGCTAACCGCTAACGAGCTAGCATACCAAAATAGCCCATTAAACCAGCTACCTCACTCCCAGTTGGCTGAATACCAGTTAGCAGGTTAGCTAATGTGATCATTAACCGAACCCAACTGCCAATATGAGCTTCCTCCATTAGTTCAAAAACTGCTAAATAAATAATATAGTTTGGTTTGAAATGTTGCTGTGACGAATTCTGAGAAACAACTACATATTTATTCATATAAATGATTAATTCTTTCATAACAGAAATACTTTAATGGATTACGCCACTCATGCTAGCTAACAAGCTAGCACCCACCCACAACACAAACACAAACACAAACACACCATACTCCTAGGAAGCGCTCTGTGGTTTATTTCTTGTTTGTTGGTGTCTGTCACTGTACTTGTATGTGCGCCACAGTCCTCCGCAGTAATAACAACATTAAGCCAGTTGTCTCTTTAATCAAACACGGGGTTGTCTCCATCTCAGACATTAGCGCTCAATTAGCCGCTAATCTGGCGGCCCCTCAGCTTTAATCAGTTCCCTGCTGTAAGCTGTTCAGCCTCCAGACGTAAAAATAGAGTAATGGAAAATTAAAAATCATGTAAGGACAACAAAGGAGAAAAGAAAGAATGTAAGTTAATTAACTTTCAGACGCTTCAGAGCTAAAAAGAAAAGATCTTATTTGGGTTTTGTGTTAATGTCTAGCAGGCTGCCAACGCTGGGAGGGTTTTTAAAACACTTGTCACGCTGCTTCTGTGTCTGAAAACACCAGAGTGAAGGAGAAACCTAAAAGGCTGCTCTGCCTTTAAACTGTCTCCAACCAAATCTAACATCAATTTTAACTGATTTTATTCTGTTTGTTTCTAATTAAGAGAGATGAGTTTTTGTTTTTGTCAATGGAGTCTGGTGGAGTTTCTGGTCTACTGCTGCCTCGATCTGTTAGTTAGTTTGTGTTATTATGTGACTTTGAGGTTTTAGAAGTAACTTTTTGAAACACCAACGTTGCAGAAAGTCCCGTACTCTGAGAGGGAGAATGGCTGTTTTTGTCAATGGAGTCTGGTGGTGTTGGACAGAGTGATGTAACGTCATTTTCCTCACATAACACAGAGCTTTATGTGACTTTGGTGCTTTAAAGTGTTAGTTTGAATCTGAATGAGCCTTTAACATAAATGACTGGTAGGTAGTAAAAGTGTTGGAACTGGTCCAGTAGATCACCTCAGCCAGCAGCCACCAAACGGGCTGCAATGGCTGCAACATGATCCAGACTCCTTTGACAAAGTTAGTAATTTTACATCGCAGAACACAGGACTTAAATCCAGACGAACCCTTTAAAACACCAAAGTCACACAATAACACAAAGAAACTAATTAATCAATGCAGCAGAGCAGCAGCTCCTGTGTCCTGTGAGGTAAAATCCCTGTTTTAGTGAATGTAGTCTGGTGTGTGTGCTGTTTGTGGTTAAACCAAAAGGATCTTCCAGGTCTCTCTCTGTAGGGATCCTTTCCATGATGCTGTCACACACTTAGAATAACACTCTGAGCCTGTCAGTGGATCAAACAAGCTCTTTTAGTGGACCTACTGTGATCAGGTGCAGTTGTCCCAAAGGATCACGTTGCAGCCATTGCAGCCCGTTTGGTGTCTGCTGGCTGAGGTGATCTACTGGACCAGTTCCAACACTTTTACTACCTACCAGTCACTCACACACCAGGATGTGTATGCTTAGGGCCCAGGTTTAAAATACTGAGTTCTCCTTTAACTTGTTGAGTACAACATTATTGTCACCGAAATAATTGACAAGAGCTACAAAAACACGACCCAGTTCATAATAAAACCACCTTTCTTCTTCAAGCTTTCATCACACCTCCATCTTTGTTGTCGCCTAGCAACAGAGTTCTTAAACCACCTGATTGCCGACTGCGGCGTGCACCTGACCCGTGGTGCTGAGACGACGACGACGACGACCTCATGAGTCCCATCCGAAGGCGCGGCAGCGGTCTGAACCCGGGCTGGTCTCCCTGCTACCGGGCGCCATTTAAATACTTAACTGTGTGTTTGTTTTGTTTCTGTTGTCATGTTGTTCTGATGTTTTTACCGTCGCCGCTGCTCATTTCATCAACTGCTTTTCACTTTGTTTTTACGCTGCAGCTGCAGAGCTGCTGCTGTCCACACACACACACACACACACACACACACACACACTCTCACACACGTATGCATGTCCTGCTGTGATGTATGTGAGGGTTCAGTGCAGGCCGGGGGTTAATAGCCGAGCTGTCAGTTTGATGTGTATACCTGTGTGTGTGTGTGTGTGTGCGTGCATGTGTGTGTGTGTTAATAATAGCTTGCTAGCTGTCACTGTAGATGAGGGGTGTGTGTCAAGAGAGCGAGATTTAAATGCTCCTCGTCAACGCGTTTGACGCACAGCATGACAGGCCTGGAGTGTGTGTGTGTGTGTGTGTGTGTGTGTGTGTGTGTGTGTTAGCATGTGTTAGCATCTGCTATCCTCTCCTATAGTGGAAACACACATGAGTGAGTGTGTGGATTTGTCATACATGCTTAAAATATATGTATGTGTGTGTGTGTGTGCTCGGCAGTCGTCTCCGAGTGGAAAACATCGTGCTGAGCAGAAAAGCAGCCCGTGTCAAACTACCCATCATGCCGCATGAATGGCCCTCTCCCTCTCTTTCTCAATGCCGGCGCTATTATAAAAGAGCGAGCTGAAATATTATTATTCTGCTGTTATTAAGCTGCACTGACATGTCAAGTTTAAATCATTAGCCTCTGCCTCAGAAAACACCAAAGACTGTATTCACACAAAACACCCGAAAATACGCTTTTCATCACAGAAACATAATTTGCCTGAAAATCACACTGAACAAATGCTCCTTTTCTTAGTTTTACTACTGAGCCTGAAAGTTGTAACGTGCTAACGTTTGCTTCCCCTCCTTCCCCTGAGCCTTCAGTCCTGTTTTAATGCACTTCCTCCTTTTCTTACCTGCCTTAACACATCAGAGGAGCAGCTATGAAGCTTTGAACATCAGAAACTCCACACGTCCGATTTAAGACCCTTTGGGAAGTAAGAGGTCGTTCATGACAGACTCAATGTCGCGTTAAAGCAGATTAGCCTTTGAGTTTGTAGTTTTATTTTTCACTGAACCAAACAATGTGTGTGATTTTAGCAGAATACCTGCTAGAACAGGTGCGAGGTGTAAAACAACAGCGTCAGCATCTAATGGCGGCGAGGCGGAATAATGTTCCCGCTTCGAAAAGACAGCGTAAAAAGGGGCTGAAGAAACTTTCTGTTGTTCCGTTAGCAGCTGAGCTAATGCGCTAGCTAACAGAACTTTTACAACCATCTTCAATAACCGTTTGTTGAATGAAACAAACAGTTCAGTCCACAGAAAATAGAGTTTGCTAGCACACACCTAGCTTACTAGTATGTTAGCGTCTAGCTAATTCGCCCACTATTTATTTTGAAGAAGTGTTTTGTAGTTGCACTGTTTTAGACACAGAGGACTGTAATGTGAAACCACTACATTAATGTGAAGTAACATCCAAACAATCATGTGACTTAATCCATAACAACATTACAACCACTTATTTCTTTTCACACCGACGGCAAAGTGGAAAAACAGCGCAACATACGAGCTAATGTGCTAGCTTTAGAACTTTTTTCCCATCTTCAGTAACTGTTTGTTGTGCGACGAATAGAAAATAAAAGAGAATGTTAGCTGTTTGCCAACTACAGTAGTTACTGGCTTTCACAGAGCTGTGATACATGCTAACTTATCGTTCTGTTAGCAACTAAGCTAATGTGCTAGCTAGGAGAACTCCCCCAACCCCATCTTCAAAAACTGGTTATTCACTCTGGATTCATCTGCTGATTATTCCCTCCATCAGTCCACTGATTGTTTTGGTTTGTGAAAAAGGTGAGAAATGGCGTCAGAATGAACCAGAACCCAAAGTGACAGTCGACTTTTTCCGCTTTGTATTCGCTTTGCATTTCAGCAGGAGCGCCCTGAAGCTAAGTGTTTGCTCAGCATGCTAGCCACCAGCAGCTGCCCTGTTCTGGGAGACAAAATGACTGTTTTTGTCAATGGAGTCTGGTGCCTTTAAAAAGAGAATAGATGACTGTAACAGCTTCAGTTCAGCAAGTGAAAGAGGTGAAAATAGTCTAATTAGAGCGAATGCTTCAACTGATGTTCTCTCACCATTAACTCATCAGGAAAATGTTCACTGAGCTAATAAATCATTGACTTCTGTTAGGAGCCAGTGGAGTCGCCCCCTGCTGGACACTAGTAAAACGAGGCTCCATCTTCTTCTTTTACAGTCTGAGGTTTGTGCTGAATGTAAAAACATGAGCGTACGATCTGGTGCGTGGCCATGAGCACGTTCCTGCTCCCCAGAGGACGAACCGTATCTGGTTTGGACACTTACACAGGTTACGTCTCCGGTGACCTACGAGGACGCCGTCTTTTCCAGAGAGCTCAGGCATGTAGAGCTGGAACGGATTCAACGTCTTGCAACTCGTGACCTCCCCGAGACGCAGGACCAGCTAATGTTTCCCTGTCAGTGCGTTTGAGCAGCAGCTTGTCTAAACCCCCCCCGCCCGACTCGTTCTTTTACAGAGCCCCCGCCGAGCCCGGAGCAGCCGGTGTCAAAGTAAGCCTTCAGCCAGATGAATGGCCTGCAGCCTTTTGTTCTCCCCCACTATTAAGAAAGACCACGCTGAAATATTATTATTGTGCTGCTCCGAAATATGTCAGATTAAATGGTTACCTTCGCTGAGCCACACACAAAAGGCACCAACACTGAAGCACTTTACAGACCCAGTCCAGGATGTTTTTTGAGTTTTCTGAAATATTATTATAAAACCATTGTTAAACTGCTCGGCACCATGACAGCTTAAATCATCACCTTCAGCGGCGGAAAAATAAAAGCCGCAAATGCGCTGCCGAGACTTAAAGTGTAACACCGGAGTAATTTGAGTTTTTGAATCGCCGCCAACAGCGGGTTGCATGACTGCATAACCCGAGCCAACCTCACCTCGCTGACTGGAGTTTAACATCCACACACCAGCCTGTCTCTCCTGGAGCAGCATAAATAATCACGGTTTAGGCATTTAAAGTGTCGCAGAGGGAACAGGGGAGGCCTCTGTCTCTCCAGTCAAAATGAAAAGGTAGTTGAAGCTTGTGTAACATGTTTTATTTCACCGCTGAGTGTTGGGGATGCAAAAAAAAAAAGGATTTATCGGGGTGTTAACTAGTTGGGCATCAGTCATGGAGAGGGAGGTAGTCTAGCTGCAGTTTGTGTGAAAGTCAGATGACAAAAAACGAATATAAAGAGAAACCAGGCGACTACAAAAAGACAAAACGACGAAAAGGGAAACAATCAATGACACAAGTGGACCTCAAAGGAACATAAAATGACCAAAGACATGCAAAATGGCTATAAAGAGACATGAAATGAGGATAAAGACTCAGAAATGACCACAAATGGACACAAAGAGGGATGAAACGACGATAAAGACTTGAAAATAACTATGAAGAGACACAAAACGATATCTGTCAGCAGCTGCGTGCTAGCTAACGTTAGCATTGAGGGCTAGAACGGTTACCGTTGCCTGGCAACACCATCAGCTCCTCCTCTCATTGGATATCGTGGTCTCACTCGGAGGGCAGAGACATTATCATCTAGATTATTCTGAATCCTAAATATCAAACATGTTGGACATCAGCTGGGCCCCGATGAGTCTGGAGGTTAAAGGTTGGATCTGTCACATGACCAGATAATCTGAGGCGTCCACATCGGACCGACTACCGTCACTATGCGGCGCGCTGGAGGCTTTCAGGTGGTGTTTTTTCTCTTCCTGCGTCTGTTGTCTCGAAGCCTCAGAACACCGTGAGCAACAGCAAACAGTTGTGAATTTCCTGGTGCTTCTTTTCAACAAAGACGCTCAGTGTGTCCGACGGCAGCCGCGAGACGCTCCTGAATGAGCCCGGACGCTGGTTTCCAGCAGAAGACGGCGGCCGCAGACGGGGAAACGCAGGCCACAAATTCACACCAACACATCCCTGAAAGAGGCTCCGAGGAGATATTACACAGATATTACCACAGTTGGCACGAGCCGCGGTTTCCAATACAGCTGTCTCGGCATGAGCCAAGTTTCTGGTGGGAGTCGTGCGTCCAACTGGCTGCTCAACAATAAAGTCGTCGCCGTCAATCAGCCGATAGCTAACAAATGTCACCTTGTTTTCAGCTGCACGCGCTCAGTACTTCTTCTCCTGGGGCCTCTCACTGTCATTTTGCAGCTCTGATATTGCCAGAATGCAGCAAAGGCGAGCTTTGTTCTTTAAAGGACCATACCGCTGTTTATTTTTGCACCATTTTCTTTTAGATTGACAAACTCGGTTTTCTGTCGGCTTCCAGTGGTGTCCTTTTTAGTTCAGTGCAGCGTGACAATCAACAGGCAGAGGCTTGAAATTTACCTGAGAAGTTATTCCGCTGCGGTAGGTGTGGTGTGAAAAAGAGAAAATATCCATTTAGGAGGATAATTATCAACCGCCAGACACCCAAAACCCTCCAAAACTCTGCTGACAACCTCAGCGACCTTCGCAGGAGTAGGAAATATCACACAAAAGTACAGTCAGTACACGAATAAGAAGAAAGAAAACTGTCATAAAATTAGCTGATTGTTAAAGGGATAGTCTGGATTATTAGAAATGTGGCTGTATGGTGTTCTCCTCCGTAGCCGTTATATTACCTACAGAGGATGGCAGCCAGCACGGCCCCAGTTTGGAGAAGCAGGCAGGAAACGTCTCTCCACCAGACTCCATTCACAAAAATAGTAATTTTACCTCACAGAATACAGTTTTGAGAAAAAGTCTCATTATTTAGAATGAGAGAAAAGTCTCTCATCCTTAAAACCTACAACATTTAACAAACATGTTTTCTATCGCATTGGTGGAAATGTGCTTCCAAACAGGAGAAAATGTGTTTCTGTATTTTTAAAAGTTCTCCTTACAGCTTATGAATGTTTAAAAATGTTGAGGGTAAAATAAAAAACAAGTCCTTAAAAATATTGGTTTGAACATTTATAGTTAATGACAACTGGATAGCAACTGTTATCTGCAGAAGAAGATCTGAACTGAACTGAAGCCGTTCTCGTTTTCTGTTCGCTCACTTCAAAGCCACCAGACTCCAGTCAAAAAAACAGTGATTTAACCTCACAGACCATTTACCAAGTTATGAATATGAGAATGTTATAATTAATAATAATAACTTAGTTATTTACACCCAGGTGTATGTTGGAATATTTTGTGTTTAATGCACACTACTCTTCACATTTTGTATTTGACTTATTATTTCAAACCTTACTGAGTAGCTTTGGTGCCTAAACCTAACCAATCTGCCACTGAAAACTGATAATGAGAAGTTAACAAATTAATGAATGTTATTTCTTGTTGGTCTCACACAGGATTGAATCTTGGTCTCCGGATCGTTCAGCCACCACACCGACATCAATGTCAGAAGGAATTTATCCTTCTTTATACGACAAATAGTGGATGTTTGGGTGTTCACACCCCAAATTTCACTGTGCAGTCCTTAAAGCTGTGCAGACAATAAAGCTGAACCTTTAACCTCGTGTGATTCGTGAGGTTTTGATCATGAATTCAACCGTTTGTACTTCAGTATGTGAACCTGTGTAAAACGGAGCAAAAACACAATGAGGTTTGGTGGGTGAAAGCAATGAAAAGAGCTCCACAGTTCAGTCAGTTTAGCATTTAAATAAAGTGAACTGTTAGCGACCGTAAAGAGCAGCGATTCGGTTTTTCACCTTCCCATCTGCTGCTGTGACCTCTGCCCCCCGACCTCACACTGTTATCACCTTCGGATCACATTCACTGGATCTCCCTCCTCCCTCTAAACTCTTCATCTTTTTCACCTCCTCATCAGCTCTGCTGTTGATGTGGGAATGTCAGTTTCCTCCTCCGTTGACCCCCCTTTCATAACTGATTGAAGTGTAAAATGTAAATGCGAGTGCCGACGTATCACATCTCTCTGATTCTGCACTTTCACCATCAGAAACTCCTTGAAAAACTCCTCGAACGCACCGCAATCTTTCAAATCACCGTACTTCTGCCGCACGAAATCAGTGTGATTAATTAAGTCTGCTGACAGCTTCGGCGCTAATGTTCACCGTTTGTCACGTTTCACTGCCAACGAACCCACGGAAAACACAAGAGGAAGAGTTCAGGGAGGAAGAAGCCGAGATAAAACTTAATACATCTCTTGTTCATGAGACAGAAATAATCTTTTTTTTTTTTTATAAATCAACTGCTCACGTTAAATAATGAATTTTCACACTGAGGAAAAAGACTGAAATTAAAGAAAATCTCACTCCAATATCAGAAATACACATTTGTATTTGCAGATTTTTTATTACATTCATTTAATTAAATAAACTAATCTCACTTTGAGGACTGTTTAGTGCCTTTTCTACCAGTTGCCCAGTTGTCTTTAAATTGCATTTAATGTTCTAATTATCATTTTCTAGTTCTAAACATCTTTATTTGACCCCCAACATTTAGTCTTTTTGTTGTACTTTTGCACAAAGACACGTCAGTAATCGACCTGCTGTGGACGTCTGTTCCTGCCAATGCAAATAAAAAACATCTGTAAGTCATTATAATTATTAACTTTCTCAAAATAAAGACTTAGAATGACGAGAAACTCAGTCCAGCAGCTCCTGTGTTCTTCGAGGTTAAATGACTGTTTTTGTCAATGGAGTCTGGTGTGTGTGAAGAGAGCGTAGAGCGATACAGCCGATTCAGTTCCTGAAGGAAAGAGCCGTCTGACGGCGAAGTGAAAATATTCTATATATTCTACAGAAATATATATTATATATATATATATAATATATATATAACTTTGACCATGGATGTATTGTAAGAATTGGATATCAAAGGCAAAGACGGCAGCTGTCGATGGTCATGGTGGCGCCAATGATGTCATCCAGGGAGGAAACACAAAGAGGGATAGGTGACCATGTTTATAGCTAGCTAACCATTAGCACACTGACAGCTAACCATTAGCATACTGACAGGTAACGGTTAGCACACTGACAGCTAACCATTAGCATACTGACAGGTAACGGTTAGCACACTGACAGCTACACATTAGCATACTGCCAGCTAACTATTAGCTCACTGACAGCTAACTATTAGCACATTGACAGCTAACCATTAGCTCACTGACAGTTAACTATAAGCATACTTCTAGCTAACCATTAGCATACTGACAGGTAACCATTAGCACACTGACAGCAACCATTAGCTCACTGACAGCTAACCATTAGCATACTTCCAGCTAACTGTTAGCACACTGACAGCTAACCATTAGCACATTGACAGCTAACCATTAGCTCACTGACAGTTAACCATAAGCATACTTCTAGCTAACCATTAGCACACTGACAGCTAACCATTAGCTCACTGACAGCTAACTGTTAGCACACTGACAGCTAACCATGAGCTCACTGACCAGACAGATTTTTTACTGAAATAAGGTCACATGATGCTCCACAGGGTCTCTGATTGGTCCAGGACTTCAGCCATAATATTAATATTTTAGTGTTTGTGTCGTTCATCATCTTCACACACACACACACACACACACACACACACACACACACACACACTGAGGTCCTACCGCCCTCTAGAGGCCGAAGACTGACGGGTCGACGCTCAGCTGGAAACCTGCTTCCTGTTTTAATTATTTATTTTTTTCTCTTCTTTAGTTTTTTTTATCTTCCAGAGTTGGTTTGTACTTTTTAATCTAGTTTTATATTTATAAATATTTATTTTTTCTATTAGTTTGAGTTAATTAGTTATAATTAGTCTTGTGTTGATTTTACAGAACAAACAAAACACTGTTTATTATTATTATTCTGTTTTTATTTCAGATAACTAAAATGTTTTTTCACACCTGGTTTTTCATTTAAATAATGTTTTAAACTATTTATTCACCATCTGGACTCTTATGATTACAGTTATATATGAATTTTAATTATAATTTAAATGAGGTTTGGAAAATGAGCAAAGTGAAGAAATATGAATAAAGTTTTTTTTTAAAAAAAACTAAAAGTGAACTTTATTCAGACAAAAGTACAAAAAAATGTTTGTTTGAAAATCTACAACTGTTTATAAAAGAGGGAGAGGAGGGGAGAGGACATGAGGGGGAGGAGGGAGGAGACAAGAGGAGGGAGGGATGAGGAAGTGGAGGTGAGGAGTAGAGGGTGAGGCAAAAGAGGCTGATGGGAGAGAAGAGGAGAGTCAGGGAGCTCCTCCTCCTCCTCTTCATCCCTCCATCTTTCTGTTGTAGATTTTCAAACAAACTTTTTTTGTACTTTTGTCTGAATAAAGTTCCTTTTTTTCTCCTCCCCTCCCTATCTCCCCCCTTTCTATCCTCCCCTCCCTATCTCCCCCCTCTTGTCGTCTCCCCTTCCCTTTTCCTACTCTCTCCTCTTTCCTCTCTTCCCCCTATCTCCTCTCTCCTCCCCCCTCCCTCCCTCTCTCTCTCTCCCCTCATGTCCTCTCTTCACTCCTCTCCCCCCCCCTCCATCCCCTTTCTCCTCCTTGTCCTCTCTCCCCTCCCGCTCCTCCCCCCCTCCCCCGGTCGGGGGTCTGTATTGTCTCCCCTCTCAGTGGGAACAGCTCCTCTGTTTGTCGGCCAATAGGTCCAATTCATTCGGGGCCTTTTTCAGAGGGACCAGCACCACAAAAGCCAACGGGAAACGACTCCCCCCTCCTCACCCCCCCGCCGCCTCCCCCCCGCTGCCGATCACCGTCCTCTCACCCCCCCCACGGAGGCCCTCTAAGTTTGTTTAAGAGATTGAGGGTCGGAAGAAAGAGTCCGAAAGAGAGAGGGACGGAGAGAAAGCGTCCGCCCATTAAGGTAATTATATAGAGCCTGTGTTCCCGTGAGGGCCTTAATTGATGTTAATGTTTGTCTAATTGGGGGGGGGAGGAGGGGGGGGGGGCCGGGGGAGGCAGAAAGGAGGAGGTGAAGGTCCTCCTCAAAAGGTCCCTCTTCCTCACGGGACAAGGAGCACTTTTCAGGCCTCCCTCCCTCCCTCCCTCCCTCCCTCCTCTCCTCTCTGCTCGTCGTTCACACCTTCCTACAATGGCTGTCACCTCCAGCGTTCTCACATTACCTTTTCTTACCCCCCCTCACCCTCCCTCACCCTCCTCATCCCCTCTCCCCCCCCCTCCTCCCCCGTCCTCCCTCACCCGTCCTCCCTCACCCTCCTCACCCTCCCCCCCCCTCTCCCCCCCCCTCCTGGGCAGCTGAGTGAGACTCTCACAGATCTCTGAGGCCTCGAACCGACCCGATTACACTTCATCAACACGACCATTAAAGGGTCAGTTCACCCAAAATATGTATTCAGAAAGTATTCACAACCTAAAAGTACTAATGCCACTGTGTAAAAGTACTCTGTTAGCACTAAAAGTACTAATACCACAGTGTAAAAGTACTCTGTTAGCATTAAAAGTACTAGTACCACTGTGTAAAAGTACTCTGTTAGCATTAAAAGTACTCTGTTAGCACTAAAAGTACTAATACCACAGTGTAAAAGTACTCTGTTAGCATTAAAAGTACTAATACCACTGTGTAAAAGTACTCTGTTAGCACTAAAAGTACTAATACCAGTGTAAAAGTACTGTTAGCACTAAAAGTACTAATACCACATTGTAAAAGTACTCTGTTAGCACTAAAAGTACTAATATAACTGTGTAAAAGTAGTCTGTTAACAGTAAAAGTACTAATACCCACAGTAAAAGTACTAGTACCACACAGTTAAAGTACTAATACTACAGTAAAAGTACTAATACCACAGTTATAGTACTAATACTACAGTTACAGTACTAATACCATAGTTACAGTACTAATACTACAGGTGCGGTACTAATACTACAGATACAGTACTAATACTACAGTTACAGTACTAATACCACAGTTACAGTACTAATACTACAGGTGCACTACTAGTACTACAGTTTAAGTACTAATACTACAGGTACAGTACTAATACTACAGGTGCAGTACTAGTACTACAGGTGCACTACTAATACTACAGTTAAAGTACTAATACTACAGGTGCTGTACTAATACTACAGTTACAGTACTAATACCACGGGTGCAGTACTAATACCACGGGTGCAGTACTAGTACCACGGGTGCAGTACTAATACCACGGGTGCAGTACTAGTACTACGGGTGCAGTACTAGTACCACAGGTGCAGTACTAATACTACGGGTGCAGTACTAGTACCACAGGTGCAGTACTAGTACCACAGGTGCAGTACTAGTACTATGGGTGCAGTACTAATACCACGGGTGCAGTACTAGTACCACGGGTGCAGTACTAATACTACAGGTGCAGTACTAGTACTACAAGTGCAGTACTAGTACTACAGGTGCAGTACTAGTACCACAGTTACAGTACTAGTACTACAGTTACAGTACTAGTACAACAGGTGTAGTACTACTACAACAGGTGTAGTACTACAGGTGCAGTACTAGTACCACAGGTGCAGTACTAGTACTACAGGTGCAGTACTAGTACCACAGTTACAGTACTAATACTACAGGTGCAGTACTAATACTACAGTTACAGTACTAGTACCACAGTTACAGTACTAATACTACAGGTGCAGTACTAATACTACAGTTACAGTACTAGTACCACAGTTACAGTACTAATACTACAGGTGCAGTACTAATACTACAGTTACAGTACTAGTACCACAGTTACAGTACTAATATTACAGGTGCAGTACTAATACTACAGTTACAGTACTAGTACCACAGTTACAGTACTAATATTACAGGTGCAGTACTAATACTACAGGTGCAGATCCTGGATGGTCTCTGGTCTCTGCAGGAGGACCAACAGGATCCAGATGAACTGACAGCCTCCATTGTGCTCTGACACAGACTGACAGTGACTGTGTAGGCCCCGATGATGACGATGATGATGATGATGATGATGATGATGATGGCGGTGGTGGTGGTGATGATGATGGCGGAGGGTGAAAGCCGCTGTCAGCCAGCCTCCACCGCTGTCATCATCTCCACCAACCGGCAAAAACCAACCACCACCACCACCGCTGGGCCTCACACTAGTCACACTACATCTGCCTCTGCTCTCCTTCCTCCCTCCGTCCCTCCGAACAAACGGTTCACGCCACCTCCCTCCCTCTCTTCCTCCTCCTCTTCCTCCTCCTCCTCCTCCTCCTCCTCCTCCTCCTCCTCCTCTTTGCTCCTCCTGACACCTCCCTGCGTCTCCTCACAGCTGGAGGCCGTGTCGGCGCCGCGCCATTGTCGATTGTATTTGCATGTGTGTGTGTTGCGAGGCGGCGTTTGGTATTAAACACGGCGCTCGTCTCTTCCCACATCCCCTCTGGATATATTTGTGTATGCTAATGAGGGATTTCTGTGCTGGCAGCCATCATGGAGCTGCTGGATAATAACCCCGCTAAACAAACTCAGCCGCGAACCAACAAACCAATTATCTCTGCTCTTGTTTTCCACGGCCCACTGTAATTACTGTACGCAGGGAGAGAGGCGGCGGCAGAAGAAGAAGAAGAAGAAGAAGAAGAAGAGGAAGCAGCAGCAGAAGAAGAAGAAGAAGAAGAAGTGTGTTTTCACCGTGAAAGACAAAACCGGGGTGACCTGACACAAATCTGGAAAAATAACCAGGTTTGATTTCATTCCTCGATCTTTTTACTCAGAGCCAAGTCGCCCTTCCTCTTCCTCCTCTTCCTCCTCAGTTCAAATTTACCCATCATTCCCATGGAGGGGGCTGCGAGGAGGATCGACAGACAGACAACGAGACGGGCGTTAAAAAAAATAAAAGAAGAAGAAGAAGAAGAAGAAAAAAATGACAGCGCGACAAATAACCTTCCTCGCTTTCTGCCCACAAATTCGACCAAAGACGTAAAAAAAGCCTCTAAACTATGTCCCGCGGCCAAATGAGACACCTGTCCAAACCTCTAAAGACCTTTTGTGTCTTTCACAGATTCTTTGCCGGCCGTCTAATTGGCCGGCCGGCCTGTGTGCTAGCGTGCTCGGCATGCCCGGCTGCCGGGAAGGTAAAACAGGCAGGCGGGGGAGCTGAATAGAAATGTGATTGTGTTGCTGTCAAGCGCTCCCACATGAACTCCCCTTTTCTTTCTCCACCCGGACAGAGAGGAGAAGTGTGAAGGGAGAGGAGGAGGAGGAGGAGGAGGAAGGGGGAGGAAGGGGGGCGAGTAGAAGAAGAAGAAGAAGAAGAAGAAGAAGAAGGGTGAGAGAGGGAGAGTGAAAGAGACACACTTCATTTGTCATCCAGCGGCCTGATTGGAGTGGCAAAGCCAATTCACATCTCGAGTGGAGTTCCCATCACACAAACCCTCTATACCAAACCTCCTCCTCCTCCTCCTCCTCCTCCTCCATCACCCCCTCCCTCACCCCCTCCCTCACCCCCTGTATCCTGCCAATCAAGCGCAGCCTGTACAAGCTGCCGGTGTTTCGAGCTGAGAGCTTCATCATCACGGATTATGGGAGCGGTAATGACTCTCTCTCAGGGGCTGTAATAGCTGCAGCTAATGGGGAAGGGTGGGGGGAGGGAGGAGGGAGGAGGGGTGAGGGTCATGGGGAAGGTTGGATGGATGGATGGATGTGAGGGTGGAAGGTGGGGGGGGTGACCGTAGAGCTGCTGCTGCTGCCATCGGCGTCACAAACCAAACCTCATAACTTTTTTGGGTGATTTTAGAGTTCTGAGACCCTGAACGTGTCGCTGCTGCTTCTGATTGACCAGAAATGTGTTTCTTTATAGTCTGAACACCGTGAACCGTATTTATCTGCTCTGTGGTGCCGGCGAGCCGACGGGCAGAGGAGGAAACACTGTGCCGGGTGGTTGGTTATGGTTACGGACGAGGTGTCAACACAACTGAACCTGGAGGACGTTATGATGCCGTAACCCTCTCTCTCTCTCTCTCGGTGTACGCCCGTCGGGAGCCCCCCCTCGGCGCCCCGTGGCGTTTATCAGGGACGTGAAGCCAAAGGGGGGGTTGGGAGGGTGGTGGGGGGGGTCACATGGACGTCAGGAAGTCCCGGACGCGTTACGACGGCACGAAGTGGTCGGCCGGGATCCACTTAGAGACATTCAGGAAACTAAAATAAGATTAAAGGATTAAAATAAAGATTAAAAGTCAACTGTAAACGTAAAGAAATAAGAAAAGGAACCAAACTGCTTGTTTATTCACCGTCAGGTCACAAACAGCCGGATCGATTAGGAACCAGAGCGATCAGCAGATTAACTGACAGACGGAGCGGCTGTGAAAAGTTTCTTCTTGAACGCACAGCGACGATACTGCAGTTTGTTTCAGGTTAAAAATAAATCACAGCATGAAGGGAAATAATCTGAGAATCTCTGAGATTAACGTGACGTCAATTTATGAGGAAAAACCCTCAAATTATTATTATTAAGTCATAAAAATGCATCAAAACATTTGGATATTATAAAAAAAAGTGTTTCCTTTCCCAAAATAAAACACGTTAGATTGTTGTACATTTACACTTTAATCTTAGAAAATATTCAAGTTTTTGTCTCATAAATCTGTGATTTCTTTCTTGTCAATTTATCTGTTTAATCCCAAAGAATATCTGAGTTCTTTTAAAGATAAATTAGAGGGTTTTTTCTCATAAATTTACCAAAAATATTTCATTTTTTTGTCGTAAATTTGCCACTTTAATCCCAAAGAATATTTGAGTTCTTTTAAATGTAAATTTGAGCTTTTTAGGAGTTTCCTCATTAATTTACCAGTTTAATCTCAGAGAATATCTGAGTTCTTCTGAACATAAACTTCTGATTTTAATCTTGGAAGTCTCTGAATGTTACCCTCCTCCCCAGGGTCTGACTTTTTTAAATCTATTTACTTTATTGTTTAATGTACAATCGCTCCAAGTCGTTGTCGTATGTTTCTGAATATAAACCAAGCAGGAAGCTTCAGGGTGAAGAAACAACGACCTTCAAAATAAAATCTGAGGCTCTTCTAGACTTTCCAAATGACATCAGACCGAATGGATCAAATCAAATCGACGGTGAAACGAGAAGAAATTTCACAGGTTTTAACGCTAAAAAACAACAGATGTCTCTTTCAAAATAAAAGTCTGTGGGAGAAGTATTTTTGGGCCCAACATTGTGTGACGGACGCATGATTTGGGGACAGTGACATGGCTGGTTAGCTTACTGTTGTTGTATATTAACCGTTTGTCAACCGTATGCAACGTTATTTACGCTGAATCTTTCTAACATAACGTTAGCTTTGTGGCTAGCATAACGTTAGCTTTGTGGCTAACAGCTGAGCCAAAGGGATCTATGAGCGGATTCGTCCTATTTCCTGGAGGAGTGAACAACGCTTCCATTGCATAATAACCTAATGGGATGGAAATGATTGTTCCAGGTATTAGTCAGACCCTCAGCTGTTACCAGGGAAACTGAAACTTTAGATTTTGGTTGCGAAACACACGAGAATATAAATGAATGACGTCAGTGCTTTTTCTTTGATGGTGACGGTGGTTTGAGCAGGAGAACGTCCATGGAGGCAGAGAACCTTCCTGTCACCGATCGAAAACAGACTGAGGTGACGAAGGACTCGTGCTGAACTTACTTCAAACAGAGGGTGTCCTCCTTCAGGTCCTCATCATGGAGACCGTGACACCCGAGCTGCAGGAAGTAGACTGAAGAGATCGCCTCACGTCTGATTGGCTGCGGCCGACGGGACACATCACCGTTCATCTGTTGGTGACAAAACACAGAGCTAGCTTAGCCTTGTTGTTAAACACACTGTCACTTTATATTGACTGGCTGCCACAGCGTTATTCACTTTGAATCTGGGTAGCATAACATCAGCTTTGTGGCTAGCATAACGTTAGCTTTGTGGCTAACAGCTGAGCCTAAAAATATCTCCTGTCGTATCTTTGGTGCGTCCTGTTTACTGGAGGAGTGAACGACGTTTCCATTCCATAAGATAAAGACAAAGATAAAACTTTTATTGATCCCTCGGTGGGGAAGGTTCACTGTTATTGCAGCTCAAAGGACATAAAGACATGAAGCACACAGTTAAAGAGAGAATTAAACCTCATATACACAAAAAGAAACATGATAAACAGCAACACAAGGATTATAAAGAGACAACAGCAGGGGTGGAAACAGTATTTGGATTACTGCACAGTTGTCCGTGGATTGGTTCAGTAATAATAAAGTGATTGTAGTAATAAGAACCTAATGATGATTGTTCCAGGTATTAGACAGACCCTCCCTCAGGTGTTACCAGGGAAACAAAAATCTCCAAATCCTCGGAGATTAACGTGGTAAATTTACGAGAAAAAAGATTATTATTGAAGCATAAAAAAAAAATTTAGATCTTGTCGCAAATTTATGAAAAAAAATTATGAAATTATTAATCCTTTAGATTAGTTGTTTCCTTGGCGTTGGATTCCATAACCAGGAATTAACCACCTCCCCATCGTACATTCATTCCTGATTATGGACACGTCATCAGACGTTAGAAACCCGTACGAGGTAAAAACAATATTTCTCGGTTGGTTTTCTTTCCGGCTGACTTTAAGAGAGAGAACTGAAGTTCACCTCCGGAGCAGAAGGTTTATTTTAACACCTCTTTCCACCACAAATTAAATTCTCTGAGATTCGGCGTCTGAACCTTCGACCTCGCTCAGATTTCTCTCCTCCCGCCTGCTCGGCCTCGGGGGGGATTTAGCCCGTTGCCACTTTTTTTGGCTTCTCCGTCTCCCTCCACCTCCCGTCCTATTACACCTCCTTTAATACTCTTCTGTCAGATCCTGTCCGCTGTGTTTTCCCTCCGCGGCGATGCTGTCAGCCCCGTGGATGCCGGATGAGTCATGTGCAGGAGTTTTGTGCCGGCCGTCACGGCTGCCGGCTCTGCACATAATCTGGTAAACAGTGGTGGTGTTGTGTCTGCTGTGGTGTTTGTGTGGGTGGAGGTGTGAGTCTGGGAGTCTCTGCAGAGGTTAAAAACTGTTTCTCAATTTCTTTCATTGCTTTTTTTTGTTGTGAAATGCGCCCCAAAAAAAACAAAACAAAAAATGTTCAAACTCGCCTCTAAACTGAGGAAACATCAGAGTGGTACATTCAGTGGTCATGTAGTTATCCACCAGACTCCATTGACAAAAACAGTCATTTTACCTCACACAACACCAGAGCTGCTGGTATATCGCTGCTTCGACTGGTTAGATGTTTGTGTTATTGTGCGACTTTGCTGTTTTAAAGAATTTGTTTGGATCCAAACTAAGACTTTAAAACACATTTTGAGTCACACAAACTCCTGTTTTCTGTGGGGTGAAATAACCTTTAAAATTGCGTTTTTGTCAGTGGAGTCTGGTTGCTTTGATGAGAGGGGTCTGTTAAGAGGTTCTAGTGGTCACTGAGGAGGGTTTAAGGGTTTATTAAGGGGTTCTAGTGTCACCGAGGAGGGTTTAAGGGTTTATTAAGAGGTTCTAGTGTCACAGAGGAGGGTTTAAGGGTTTATTAAGAGGTTCTAGTGTCACAGAGGAGGGTTTAAGGGTTTATTAAGGGGTTCTAGCGTCACTGAGGAGGATTAAAGGACTAGTCCGCAGTAAATGTAAAGTGTGTCTATCAGTGTGTAATCCTCCCTCAGTCCTGATGAAGGTCTGCGGCTCGTCTTCCTCTTCAGACGACTCAGGGGTCGTGACCTCTGCCCCCCCGCCCTGTTGTTTCCTGTCCGAGTCCTCGACCTCCAGCTGAGTCCACTTCAGTCACTCCAACGTGTTAACACACACTTTCCCTCCCTCCCTCCTGTTTCCTCTCTTCTTTTCAATCTGTCCTGTCTTTCTTTTCTAACTTTCTTCCCTTCTTCCTTTTCCCTTGTCTCTATCCTTCCTTCTCATCCATCTTTCCTTCCTTCCTTGTTTTGTTTACATCTTTCCTTTCTTCTTTCTTGACTTTCCATCCTCTCATCCCTTCTTTTTGTTTCCAGTTCTTTTCCCCAAACTTTTCTGAGATTCTTCTTTTTCTTCTTCCTTCCTCTTTTTTTCGCTCTCTATCCTTCCCTCTCATCCATCTTTCCTTCCTTCCTTGTTGGCTTTCCATCCTCCCATCCTCTCTCCTCATCTCTTCCTTCTGGTCGTTCCTGAAGCAGGAAGTTGAAGTACTTTTCCCAGCTGCTCCTCTCTGGTTTGGACCCGTCCGTCCGTCCTTCCTGGTTTTGTTTACATCTTTCTTTTTGTCTTCCTTTCTTCTTCTTTCTCATCCTTTCTCCTTGTGTTTCCACTTCTCCTTCCCTCCTTCATTTACAACTGTCTTTTCCTCCTGTCCTCTCTCTTTTCTTTCTTTCGGTCCTCCTTTCTGATGTTACCTCTTGACCTTCTTCTTTGTTTCCTTTCCTTCCTTCTTTCTATTCCATTTTTCCCCAAAACTTCTCAAATTTTTCTTCCTTCCTCTTCCTCTCTCTCTCTCTCCTGACTCCATCCCTCCTTCCTTCCCTCCTGAAGCCGACGCAGAGCTCAAACGGTTTCCTGAAGCTTCTTCCTCTCACTGAAGTACTTTTACTTTGGGATACTGCAGTACTTTTCCCTTCTGAACCCGGTTTGGACCCTTCTTCCTCTCTCCTCCTCTTCCTCCTTCCTCCCTGTCGACACTTGAAGCCGGAGGAAGAGTGAATCCCTCCTTCCTGGTTCTCGGCTCCTCTGCGGCTGTAATCACTTTACTACTGTTTTTGTTCGCGGTAAGTGGACTAAATATTTGGATGCTCATAAGCAAAGCAGAATAATTGAACGTGTGATTTGTGGCAGCTGGCGCCGAGTCTTTGGGCTCGTCTCAGCATAATGAAAACAGCTAGCGAGCCGCCGTAAACAAAAGCAACTTGTTATGTTGCAAACCCCTCGCTGTGCTTTGCTGCGCGAGGGAAACAACTAATTTTCTTGATGGCGTTCTGTAATCATGGCGAAGCTTTACCACGCGCTGCGCTGAGTACTGCACCGCTTATTAATACGGAGAGAGAGAGTCGTCCACTCCTGGCAGAGCTACTATTACTGTAAACACTTTAAAGTATAAAGAGGCAGAGAACAATACACCAACCTGAATTATTATAATTATTGGTTGAGTCCAGAGTGGCGGATGGGGCCGGCTGGAGGACCCGAGCCTGTTTGCAGCCTCGGAGCTGGACTCCAGGACTCCAGCTTTTTTTATTATTATTCTACAAGCTCACAACAAATTCTAATATTAAAAATAATTACAGTAATAATGATGATGAAGGTGGAAGAAAAGGGGGAAATCAAGCTCCAACACTGCAGGACGACAAAAATATGATAATTTGGCAAAAAGTAAATCCAACTACAAGCTTTCAGCCTCATGCTACAGCTGTAATCAATACTGTAAGTTAATGATCCATGCATCTGATGAAAGATCCTCGCAGAGAGAGACCTGCAAGACCCTTTATTGTTTAATTATTAACAGCCGTTAAATTGCTCTCTTCAAACGCACCAGACTCCATTGACAAAAATAGCAATTTAACCCCACAGAACACAGGAGCTGCTGGTCTCCTGCTGCCTTGATAGGCTGTGTTATTGTGTGACTTTGGTGTTTTAAAGGGTGAATTCAGACCCAACACAATATATGTTTAACCCACTACGACACAAACAAACTAGCTGATGGAGGCAGCAGCTCCTGTGTCCTGTTCTCTAAAATCCCTGTTTTAGTGAATGTAGTCTGGTGTGTGTGCTGTTTGTGGTTAAACCAAAAGGATCTTCCAGGTCTCTCTCTGTAGGGATCCTTTCCATGATGCTGTCACACACTTAGAATAACACTCTGAGTCTGTCAGTGGATCAAACAAGCTCTTTCAGTGGACCTACTGTGATCAGGTGCAGTTGTCCCAAAGGATCACGTTGCAGCCATTGCAGCCCGTTTGGTGGCTGCTGGCTGAGGTGATCTACTGGTGATCTACTGGACCAGTTCCAACACTTTTAGTGCTTTAGTTGTACTTCTACTGCAGCGCATTTGGGAAGCAAATATTAACAAATAAAAGTACCGAACTGTAAATCAAGTATAGGTATCTGTGCCCCCCCTCTGTATCTCTCTCTGCATAACAACAGACCCACCGCCCTCTTCATCTTCTCCTGTTGTCCGTTGTCTTCCTACTCTTTTCTCCTCCAGAGGAACAAAAGCTGACCCCCCCCCCCCCCACAGTCCTGACCTGCACCTGTGGACGGACGAGAGACCATCACACTGGCCTGGAGAGAGAGAGAGGGGGGGGAGGACGGGGGGTGTTTGTCGACCCCTGAGAGGGGTCAGGAGTCGGGGTCGGGGGGGTCGGAGGTCAAGAGGAAGTCCTTTCTGCTGACGGAGAGCCACTTATCATTCCCCTCTAATGGAGCAGCCATCTGTCAATCAGGAAGAGAGGGGCGGGGCCAACAGGTACCACTGTCCCCCCAGGGCCCGGCGCCCCAGAAATATGGCTCAGGGGTCCGGAGCAGGTCGTGGGATTGTTTACGGTGTCCCCGTGTGTCCCGACCCCGAACGAGTGTCCGGCCGCCTCTTTAATCGAGTTTCAGCGTTGAGTTTAACGGACAGTAAAAATAAAATGTCAGTATCTGAACTGAACGTGTGCAAATCTAAAATACTAATAAAATATAATATATAATATGACTGCTCTTCTATTTTAAAAATGATAGTCGACGACTTTTAGCATATTTTTTCCTCATATTCAGAACTGTAAATATTTTAATTTTTTCTATATTTATATTTTGTGATTATGCACCAACACATGGAGGCAAATTCCCTGTAATGTGAAAACTTACTTGGCACTAAAAGTTGTAAAAAAGTTTATATCGCTCTCTTCAAAGCCACCAGACTCCATTCACAAAACAGTAGTTTAAACAGAACTGAACACTAGACGTGCTGCTCTACTGTTAACTCTATCAGTTGGATTTTTGTGTGTTATTGTGTGACTGTGGTGCTTTAAAAGGTTTGTTCAGATCCAACACAATATTTGTGTAACACACAGTAACATGAAAAATACTAACTGATGGAGGCAGCAGCAGATCAGCAGCTCCTGTGTTCTGTGAGGTAAAATTACCTTTTTAGTCAATGGAGTCTGGTGTCTTTTCAGAGAGCGATATAATGGCTGTTTGTGGTTAAATAAAAAGGAACTTACAGGTTCATTATGGAAAGGATCCCTACAGAGAGAGACCTGGAAGATCCTTCTGGTTTAACCACAAACAGCCGTTCTATCGCTCTCTGCACACACACCAGACTACATTCACTAAAACAGGGATTTTACCAGAACACAGAATGCCTAACACAGGAGTTGTTGGTCTACTTCTGCCGCAATTGTTTATGGCTTTGGTGTTTTAAAGAGCTGCTTCAGATCCAACACAATATTTGTTTAACCCACAATAACACAAATAAACTACCTGAGCGAGGCAGCAGCAGACCAGCAACTTCCATGTTCTGTTCTGTTAAAATGACTGTTTTTGTGAATGCAGTCTGGTGTGCTTGAACAAAACGATATAACAGGTGTTAGTGGTTAAACAAAAAGGATCTTACAGGTCTCTCTCTGTAGGGATATTTATTTAACACACAATAACACAAACTAACTAACATAATAATTGATTCCTTATATTATACCCTGTATCATATTTATATATTAGTACAGGTAAACTATCATTATGTGCTGTTCACATCTACTTTTCTTACTGGTTTGTGTTTTACTTTGTAATTTTAACACTAAATGTTCTAATAAAGTTTTGATATTTTTATTTAAATAACTCCACTTATTTATGTTTCACTTTTTGTCTCTGACACTGAGCTGCTCCTCTGATGCTGTTGTGTGATAACTTTAACGTTTTACTACTTTTTGCACCTCGCCGTCACATGATCTTCTCCGTGTTTACAAAACATTGTGCTCAGCTGGATTCTCGTGTGCCACCACAGACCAGAGCTGAGGCCCCGCCCCCTCCAGACGAGCTGATCCGGCGTCCGTGTGAACACAACGATCGGGGCCGTTTGTTGGTCCACCGGCACACATTTAATCCACCGATCCTTCAATTACCCTGAAACATAATCTGTGGTCACCTGGGCTCAGCCAGCTAATACCAAACATTCCCACTGTCACACAGAGCTGCACGGGACTCCCTGTGGACCTCCTCCTCCTCCTCCTCCTCCTCCTCCTCCTCCTCTTCCTCTTCCTACTCCTGATCCTCCTCCTCCTCCTCTTCCTCTTCCTCTTCCTCCTCCTGCTGCTCCTCCTCCTCCTCCTCCTCCTCCTCCTCCTCCTCCTCCTCCTCCTCCTCCAGCCTCATCTCCTGGTTTATTTTCTGCCTCTAATCTGCAGAAATCTTCATCCAGATGCTTCTTTGCAGCACTTATGATGAAGTCCATGCAGCTGGGGTAGAGAGCAGGCCCAGCACACACAGAGCGGCGGCCCTTTAGTGTCTGTAACGAACTGCTAGGTGGCCTCTAATGATCAGATCGGTGATTTAATGACAGCCCGGCCGGTCTGAGAGACGCCTCTCGCCGTGTTTCTCAGAGCTCCGGGCCCTGAGGGGGCCGCCGCCGTGAGTCAGGCCCAAAACCACAGCTGGTCCCTGGGGAGAGCGGTGAGGCACGCACCCCGAGCCCCGGAGGAACAGGTGCAGCGTGGGAAAAAGGTCTGATGGAGAAGCAGAGAATAACTGTACCTGAACACACTGTAGTTTATCAGGACTCAGTCCAGGAAGTAGTCCTTCTGCTTATTGTCCTCATGGTGGCCTCCATAGACCTCCACTACACACTGACACACTGACTAACTAGCACACACACACACACACTATAGACCTCCACTACACACTGACACACTGACTAACTAGCACACACACACACTATAGACCTCCACTACACACTGACACACTGACTAACTAGCACACACACACTATAGACCTCCACTACACACTGACACACTGACTAACTAACACACACACACTATAGACCTCCACTACACACTGACTGGTAGGTAGTAAAAGTGTTGGAACTGGTCCAGTAGATCACCTCAGCCAGCAGCCACCAAACGGGCTGCAATGGCTGCAACGTGATCCTTTGGAACAACTGCACCTGATCACAGTAGGTCCACTAAAAGAGCTTGTTTGATCCACTGACAGGCTCAGAGTGTTATTCTAAGTGTGTGACAGCATCATGGAAAGGATCCCTACAGAGAGAGACCTGGAAGATCCTTTTGGTTTAACCACAAACAGCACACACACCAGACTACATTCACTAAAACAGGGATTTTAGAGAACAGGACACAGGAGCTGCTGCTCTGCTGCTGCCTCCATCAGTCAGTGTGTTTGTGTTATTGTGGGTTAAACATATATTGTGTTGGGTCTGACTTCACTGTTTAAAGCACCAAAGTCACACAACAACACAATTAAATTAACTGACAGTTAATAGACAGAAAGTGGCAGCAGTGACCAGCAGCTCCTGCATGCTGCAAGGTAAAATCCCTGTTTTTATGAATGTAGTCTGGTGTGTGTGCAGAGAGCGATATAACGGCTGTTTGTGGTTAAACCAAAAGGATCTTCCAGGTCTCTCTCTGTAGGGATCCTCTATCAGACACAAAGATTATTAATTTACGGCTATGACATGAGGCTGAAAGCTCATACAGGACATTGTCTGACTTTACTGTTTTAACCACCTGTCAGCGTTTGCTCAGGTGAGCTACCTGGTGTCATGTTTCACCTTCATAATACGTCTGTTTACGCACGCACGCACGCACGCACGCACGCACGCACGCACGCACGCACGCACGCACGCACGCACGCACGCACACACACACACACACACACACACACACACACACACACACACACACACACACACACACACACTATCTGGTACCTTTAATGATAATAATTTTTTAATGTCCTCAATATGTTCAAATTATTTTGAAAGAACTCTGTTTAAGAATAAGAATTTTATAAGTCAAACTTTATATAAAATAAAAAGTAAAAGTGCAAACAAGTTAATCCCACTGATCAGTTTATCATTTATCATTAATTATCTTATTCTTATTTTTGTTGTTCTGAGTGTAGTGAGGACATTTTATAAAGTCAGAACATTTCTGTCTGTCTGGTCATTTAACAAACATCTTGGGGAAAAAAAATTTTTGAAAAGTGTGACTTTTAATTAAATGAGGACATTTGGTTTAAAGCGCCTCCTCACCTGCTGAGCATGTTCTAGTACAGTGAGGACAGTCAGTGAGGTTTAGACTCATCAGTCACATTAAAGTCTTCTTGTACTGATGTGTGTGAACTTCATAAAGACGTCCGTCCCTGCAGGTCCTGTTCCTAAACGTGAACCCTGATTAAACCCTCCTCTTCTTCGGTGGTGTTCGGGGGGCCGTCTGCCGTATTTACACCACAGTGGAAATGAAATTATCTCTGCTGGAACAGAGCTTGATTGAGTGAAGAAGAAGGAATATGAAATAAATAACTGATTGATGAGTATTTTCAGGGCTGATCTAAATACTCGTGGCTTCAGGGTTTCACGATGTGCAGATTCTGGGGCGTTCGTTCCGCCGTGGAAACACACAATTCTTTTATTTCCCGCGCGTCAATCATCGTCCTTTTTATTAAACCATTAGTTAAGAAAAGAAAAACACTGTGATTCTGCGGCGGGGTCTCCGGGAAGCGAGCGGCGGCCTGATTGCGGCGCGGCCCCTCGCCGTCGACGGCCCTCCTCGGCTGAATGCCAGTAATCATTTGTCTGATTTGATACGAGGAGGAGCGAAGCGAGCCATCTTGATTAATGCTGATTTGGATGGATGGATGGATGGAAGGATGGATGATGGATGGATGGACGGACCCCCTCCACACCTCCGCCACCATCACCAGTATCACCAGCGCCGACCCCTCCCCGAGGAGACGACGGCCCGCTGGAATATTATTACCCGTCGACGGCGTCCAATCAGCTAATGGCTGGTTAGCAGACAGGGAGGAGGGCTGTGAGGTATCTGACCTGAGCGAAGGCCGTAACCTGAACACAACCAGTGTTTGGATCCAAACAGCCAGGAAACTCAAACAGGCTTCTCTTTATTCCTCCCAGCGAGACGAGAGCGAGCTCCAGAAGACGCTTTTCATTCACCGTTAGCTTGCGTTACGAGTCGCCTCGCCAGTGCTGGATCACAGGGGAGGATAGTTTAGGCTAACATCAGTCCACCGGGGCCTAAAGACGTGATCTCATTGTGACATCAGTCAGTCAATGTGATCTTTAGCTTTGTTTCTGGTGCCGTTAAAGCTGCAGCAGGCTGTTTATTTTAGGTGTCATTGGGCTAAAATCCCATAAAAACCTGTCAGGTTTCAGTAAATCTACCTGGTGACAGGAGGCTTCGTCCAATCACAGGTCCCCTCAGAGAGAGACAGCGCTCCTATTGGCTGCTCCACAAACCTTCAGATGAGGCTGAAAGTCTGATTCAGTGCAGGAAAAGTTTGTGTCCAGTGCAGAGCGACCTGAACTCCTCACACAGTCTGACAGAGGAAGAGGAGTTCACCATGAAGCTGCTGCCTTCAGGTTCACCTTCCTCCACAGCACAGTTCATCATCCGCTCAGCTTTTGCTCCACAGCTGGACTCATCGTTACTAGAATTGTTAAAAATGTCAATGAGGTTTTGAATGATGTTTTCTTACATCTGGAACATTTAGTCGACTCTCTTGGAGGAAACTGTAGAAACCAAACCTGATCTGCAGCTTCAGGTTTCACAGTAAAGACATAAATAAAAGTTATCTATCTGTAAAAACCTCTCTGGGTTCGACTCCTCTTGGTGGTTGGTGGATGTTTTCACCATTAATCTGCAGGTTTTACTGCAAAAACTGAGTCTAAATTGTATAAAAACACACACCAGGATTTCCCATGATTCCACACTGGACCCTGTTTGTTTGTCAGGAAGATTCAGTCATTCAGAGCAGAAAGAAAGTTAAAGAATCTCAAACTTTGATTGCAGTAAGAGTAAGAGAACAGCTTTCACAGAACAAAGCAGCGACCTGCTTCACGGGAGCAAAAATAGTTCAAAGAAACAACAATCAGCCGTGAGCACCAACAGACCGAAGAACACCAAATCACAAAGCCGGGCAGCAGGAGGCCACATTCAGCCCGCTTTCAGCAAAAGTGTCGTCAGCTGAGGCAGCAGATCGAACCGTACGCGCCGTGTTTCCTCCTCGTATTCCCATGAATCCGCCGGCGCGTCGGATCAAATCAGCGCTGGTTTTGTTGGTCGTTTGTCACTTTCCTCGCTCACACTGATGCGTCGTCGGGCCTCTGTCGGCTGTCGGCGCCGCCGAGAGAAATAAACGCCTTCATTTTTTATTCAGGAAACAACTTTGATGAAATTTGCTTCACCCAGTGGTGCTTGAATCAAAGAGCAAATCAGGGACACAGAGCCGGCTGCAGGTCGCTGATGGAAAAAGACATCTGATCAGGGGAGAAAAAAAAAAAAAACCAAAGCGCGGCCGCGTCGCCTCTCAGGAGGAGAATGAATTCATCCCGGCTCCTGATGATGATGATCTAAAAATACCGTTTTGGTGCAGAAGAACCGGCGTGTTTGGCAGAGGGCCTTCGTCAAGACAAACACACAATAGCTTTTTAATACCTTCTTTAAGAACGGGCTCCTCTTCTTCCTCTCCGGCTGGTTCTGGCAGTTCAGACGATCGTGGGCGTCTAAATTAACTCGCCGTCACTCCGCCAGGCGCCGATTTATGATCCTGCAGAAGAAACAAACTTCAGTTCATGTTTTCACATCAGTTAATGAGAGAAGTGATCCCATCCTCTTTAAGTCAGTGTAGAAAAAGGCGTGGGAGAGGTTTCACTACACGTCTTTTTACTAGTCTAACAGAAGGATCTGAACTGTGGCCCCCGAGTGTCTGAATCATTAACACAATAACCCTGAACACCACGTTTCATTACCGAGGAGCTGAGACTGGGAGGAGGCTGCGTCTCCGTCTCCAGCCACTAATTATACGGTGAAATACAACATGCCGGTCGTGGCTTCAGTGGCTAAAGATAAACGCCGTGTTGCTGCCACACAAAGTCACCTGAAGTCAGGACAGACAGCAGAGTGTCTGCAGGGTTCACACGGTTCCATTTAAGAGTTTCTATAACACGCAGAATTAATGGTGAAGTCCACTATTTTTAAATACTGTGTCTTTTTTTTGGGCTCAGCCGGCAGCCAAGAAAAAACATACGACACTAAAGAGCTTGTTTGATCCACTGACAGGCTCAGAGTGTTATTCTAAGTGTGTGACAGCATCATGGAAAGGATCCCTACAGAGAGAGACCTGGAAGATCCTTTTGGTTTAACCACAAACAGCACACACACCAGACTACATTCACTAAAACAGGGATTTTAGAGAACAGGACACAGGAGCTGCTGCCTCTATTGGTTTGTTTGTTAGTGTTATTGTGTGTTGCACAAATATTGTGATGGATCTGAATTAACTCATTAAAACACCAAAGTCAGACAACAACAAGTGATGGAGGCAGCAGCAGACCAGCAGCTCCTGTGTTCTGTGAGCTAAAATCCCTGTTTTAGTGAATGTAGTCTGGTGTGTTTGTGATCAAACAAATAGGATCTTCCAGGTCTCTCTCTGTAGGGATCCTTTATCAGACACATGGATCATTAGCTTACAGTATCAATGGCAGCTGTGACTGAGACTGAAGGCGAATACTTAGTTTGTTAATGTTGTCGTTCAGACCTGTAAGGGTGGGCCGTTACATCGCTCTCTTCAAACACACCAGACTACACCGACAAAATCCAACTGATCAAATAATTAACAGAAAAAAACCCAAAATAATCCAGAACTACTATTTTTCAGAATAAATTGTCACTTATTAGGCTGCTGTGGAGACACTTGTTTGTGAATCTCTTTCAGTGTAAAAACATGCAAATGATTCCTGGACGTGTTTCAGCAGCTTTTCTTTCCTGAACAACAACCTGAAGTTTATATCAAGGCCAAGTTTATTCTAATTGACAAAACCTTCGTGTCAAGTACATAAAAACAAAATAAAATCATCTAATACTTTTCTAACACACAGGAAACGACATTAATCCTCAAACAGCCAGTTAGAAACAGTCAGTTTAACCTCACAGACGGTAAAATGACCAAAGATGTGATTAAATGATGTAATTAAACTTGTAAACTCGTAGCTCAACATGCTAACGTTGCTAAAACACATCAAAGTTTATCATTTAGCCGAAATGTTTGTTACCTGCAGGTGAAGGTGAAGGTGAAGGTGCTGACTGTCAAACAGGAAGTGGGTGGGTCCAACTGGCTTTATAGGAAGGGGAACCTGGACTGTACTAAGTGGGATAAAGTGCGGGGGGGATTGGTCCCTGTACATCACCTGTAGAAGTGGAACACCTGTACAAAATAACACCACCACCATTTATGGTGCATTCACCTGGTGTCTAAATAATTGGAAAAATGAGTTTCACAAGTCCAAATGACAACAGCAAAAATGTTGGTACACAACTCATCGACGTTGATAAAATGACAAAGATAAATGTTTGGGTGATTTTAAGAAACTTATCATTATCAACATGACTTAGAAGTTATTCATCAGCCTGATAAACAGTCAGGAAAAATACCAACGTGCTGTTTAAACGCTCTGAGCAGTGAAATACAGCACGTCGTCTTTGTAGCGTCCATCTTGTTTCTACATCATGACTGAAAAGCTCACGAACGCACCAAAGTTGGAAGAAAGACTTTGTTTTGTTCCATTTCTGGATTTCTAGTCATGCATGATGTTCATTTGGTTAAGATAAGATAAGATAAGATAAGATAAGATAAGATAAGCCTTTATTCGTCCCACATTGGGGAAATTTGCAGCAGCAAAGAACAAGAACAACAGAGCAAAGATCAGTTAAACATTAATTAATTAATCAATTATGGGGAGACTTTAGGGCGGGACTACCTGATGACTTACCGATCAGAGGAAATAAAAAAAAACGCTTCAAAAAAACGCCCACAATGTTGCATGGTGCTAATAATTTAGCTTCCTGCTAACAGTAACGTTGGCTAAAGGTTTGCGGCTAATTCAAGTTCATGTTTATGCAGCGATTTATAAAGACATCGTGGTCGAGATCAGTAGAGTGACAACAGGTGAAAACAGGCGATGAGCAGCTTTGGTGAATGTAGCTACTAGTTTAGCCTCCTGCTAACCAGCTTATTCCAGTTCATGTTTATGTAGCTAATGCTAGCTAATGCTAGCTAATGTTAGCTAATGTTAGCTAATGCTAGCTACAGAACTAGTTTATCTTCTCAAAGGGCTTCACAGGTCGACACATCAGCAGAGAAAACAGGACGGTGATTGTCGTATAACCGCCGTTAAAACGACCACGATGAAACCACGACGACGGTCAGACGTTCGTGTTGGTTTGACGTGTTGATGTGATGAAGGTCGCGGCCTCGTCATCGCTCCTCTCAGATCTGATGCTTTCAGCTCTTCAGGCTTCAGCATTTATTCCCTCAGTCTGCTGCTGTCGTCATATTTAGCGTCCAACTCGTCTGCCTCAGATTTTAGGTGTTTTTATCCGTGATTAAATGAATGACAGGCATAGCAACAGTAGCTAAGGGGGGGCGGGGCTTGGAGAGCAGGTTGGGAACACAACATGGAGTCATTTGATTTAGACATCAAAGAGCTTTAATTAAAGGATTTTACACTTCTAACAGCATGTGAGGAGCCTCAGAAGTGATTCTGAAATTAAACGAGATCAAATCACATCGTCCGCTGAAACTTTCCCTCGTTTGGGCGTTCACTCTCCAGCTGAAGCCGAGCTGTGTGAGGACGGCTGAACCCGCCGCCGTCAGCTCCAATCAGCTGCCGGCTGACGGTTGTCAAAGCAGCGGGTTAAAAAGGTGTTTGATGTGGGGGAAACACAACGGCGAGGCTGCCCTCGCTCACCCTGCCGACCAATCGGCTGCAGGCATGTGACAGCGCTTAAGCCCCGCCCGCCGCCACCAGAGGCCTGTGGAGGCGTCTCGAGACTGTTTAATCTGGTGTGTGTGTGTGTGTGGGGGGAGACAGAGGGAAAGAGAGAGAGAGACAGGAAACAGACAGACAGGCAGCATGAAAACAAGATGGAGGAAGACGAGGAGGTCACGTCCAGTCGTCCAATTCCAAACCACTAATTCCTCGACCTTGAAACATCACGATGAAAGACGTGACGCAGAATCTAAACCGGACTGAAACTTTTCTTTTCACTTTCTTTATTGTCCACATGTTCAGAAACAAAGGTTATTAAAAAACAGACAATAAAGATAAACAAATTGATAAAAACAAAGAAAAAAAAAAGGTTATATGCCCAGTGAAAACCATGTATCTCCACATGTGTGACTTGTGTTTTAAAGGATTAGTTCAGCCTGTTCTCATCAGAGCCACCAGACTCCATTTACAAAAACAGTTATTGTAACTTGCAGCATGTATGAGTTGCTGGTCTACTGCTGCCTTGATTGGTTAGTCTGTTTTTATTATTGTGTGACTTTAGTGTTTCAGAGGGTCAGTTCAGATCCAACATAATATTTGTATAACACACAGCAACACAAACAAACTAGCTGATGGAGGCAGCAGCAGAGCAGCAGCTCCTGTGTCCTGTTCTCTAAAATCCCTGTTTTAGTGAATGTAGTCTGGTGTGTGTGCTGTTTGTGGTTAAACCAAAAGGATCTTCCAGGTCTCTCTCTGTAGGGATCCTTTCCATAATGCTGTCACACACTTATAGAAGAACACTTTTACTACCCACCAGTCATTCAGACACCAGGATGTGAACAGAAAAATTATGGTTTCGTCCTCTAGTTACTCTGAATATTCTCTGAAAATCTCATGTCAGTCTGACCCGTAGCTGCTGAGATATCAGACGAACGTCATCCTGCTGCTGGTGAGACGGTTCGATCTCCAACTGGTGGTTTGTTGTCATGTGGGAGAAAAACATGCTTTACTTCTGCTGCTTGTTTGGGGCCAAGTGGGATAAATGTGATTTCTTCTGTTACTTTGTGATTAAACAAACCAGCAGCCAGATATTCAGGCCGTCAGAAACACAGAAAACTGCCTACGTGTGAGTGAGAGTAAATAGAAATGAATTTGTGTATTGATACCTGACCTCCATTGACTGGAGGCAGAGACTGAATTAACTTTACTGTCTAATTTGCATATATTTTCTGGCATCACAGCTCTTTCATTAATGTGCAAACTGTGATAAATCGTACGGGTGACATCATATTTAACATTACAAAATGATTGATGTTCTGTACAAACCACTTCTCAGAAATAAAAATGTCAAATAACTGTAGAATATTCTCTCTGAGCTTTAAAACATATTTAAAGCAGCAGTCAGTCTGATTATAGTCTAATTTCCACCAAACAAGTTCTAATTGAGTGAGAACTGGAGACTGGTGGAGGTTTAATGACAATATTGTTTTCTTTCCAATGTCTGAATTTGCTTTTTAAATTACTTTTCAACATTGTTTTTAATTAAAGCTGAGAAACTCTATGAAAATTCTGACATCAGCTGTGATATCCAGTCCCCCCATCATCTCATCATCAGAATAAAACCTGGAAAAACAAACTTTAACTAAAGACACACATGCGTTTGACATTTATTCACAGAGAAAAGTGTTTTTAACCTTTCTCTTTGTTTTACTGTTGAAATCGTACAACTGTGTGTTTTCCCCAAACTATTTTCTGCGCTGGAACCAAAATAATGAAAATACAGTTTATAATAAAGCTGCAGAAACTACAGTATCAGCACAGCATGCTGCCTGATTTATTTGTATTTATTGGAGTTTTGTTTTCCAATTGCTTTTAATAGACACGCTCATTTTATATGTTAGTTATGGACAGATGGCTGGTAAATCTACATATTAGCTCCTAGCAATGATGGAGATGGAAAAAATAGAAGCTTATTCTAATGTTTAATTTATGTTAAGTTAACAAAAACACAGATTTTCATCAAATGTCCAGGTCTCACACTAGAACAGGTCTGGTCTTCCTGACTACATAAATGTTTTCACCTGAGCATTGAGCTAAAACCTTTATTAGCTTTAAGCTAAAACCACCGTTAGCTTGGCGACAACATCTCTGAAAGCTTGAGGCTAGCAGCTCCGCTAGCTAAGAGCTAATCCCTCGTTCCCATTCATACAGGTGATATTTATTATTAGGCATAAAATTAATACATTACATAACACATTATTATATTATTAATAGATTGGCTCTCTTGTCAACTTGATAGCTTTGAGCTAAAGCTTTAATTAGCTTGGAGCTAACAGCTAATAGCTCTGTTAGCTCTGGGTTAATGGATGCTAATTCATGGCAAGCAGCTCAGTTAGCTCAGAGCTAACAGCTCTAAAGCTCTAGCTTTGTTAACCCAGTGCTAATAGCTCCATTAGCTCAGAGCTAACGCTTGTTAGCTTAGAGGTAATACCTAATTCAGAACACATAATTCATAATGTAAATTATAAGCAGCCGAAAAATGATTCACATTAACTTCTAGTCGACAAAACAAATCTATTTTCTGTTAGCTCAGTTAGTTTGGAGCCTAGAGGTCTGCAGTGTTGTGGCTCTGTTAGCTCAGGGCTAACACCTTATTTGCTGCTTATTTTAAGAAGTAATTTTTCTGCTTTTTTATATGGATATTTTATGGACAAGCTGCGATAAGAGGCAGGTTATTCATAACACCTCCTGTCCTTACTGAGTCAAACTTCACCACCCTCCAACACCGTGAGGAAGAGGAGGAGGAGGAGGAGGAGGAAGAGGAAGAGGAGGAGGACACTCCTGTGAAGTAGAGATGGAGGGTAGACGTCCTCCTGTACTTGAGAAAGGTTGAGGAGAGGCAGGAAGAGCAAAGAGGCTCCAGAGAGAGAAGAGAGAAGGGCTGAGAGAGATGATGGAGAAAAACTGACCAGGATGAAAGAGAAAGAGCGAAGGGACGGAGAGAGCGAGGAGACTTAGTTAACCACTTTAAAATAGTTACAGAAAGTAATTAAAAGGCAGCATTTTGTGATAGAATTTGTTATTATTTTATAATACTTTATTTAAAGCTTCTTTACCATGATACACTTTACTGTTACCTCAGATTAATGAGGTCCAATATCTGACTGAAACAGTGAATTAGGACTTAAAGCAGTGACGTTAGCGGGACAACTACAGCGTACATGAGGCGCTACGAGAGTGACTAAATAACACAAAGTCTGCTGACCCATAAAATATGCAGAGATTCCTACCAACCTGTAGGTAACAGTGTGTTCGGTGTAGTTTCTAATGACGGCAGACAGCAGAAAGAATTACACACCAGGCAGGCAGTGATTAGGGTCTAAACAATGTTGTATATCACATACCATCATATCGTACAGCTATAGTGAAGCTAGCTAATGTGCTAGCTTAGCATTTAGCTTCACCTTCCTGCTCCTCTAAGTTTCTTCTTCTCACGTCTGGGTTTTTCATTTTTCACTCCCAGTTTATCAATTAGTCAGATCGGTTTACATTATCGGCACATGTATGTTCTGCATGTCAAATGTTTCCACTGCACCATTTTCACAATAAAGGCACTGAACATTGTACCCGGCCGTGTTTGAATATTTATATATTTCTAAATCAATAAGATACTTTTAAAGTCAATATTTTGTGTCAAACTGCTGATTTATTCCGTTTAAACAAAAGGAACTCCTTCAGGATGATTTATGACCCTGAATCAAACCGTCGGAGTTCATTCTGTATTAACAACCACTGCTCGCTGTGCTCTTATTTAAATAATGATCATTTTATTGATCATGTAAGTACATACAGATTGCATTATCAGTGATTTAACTGAGCAAGTAAATTGTTTTACGCCTATTTGATCCCATTTAAGGGTCAAACTGTCCCTTTGCATTCCCCCCCTCCACCTTTTTATGATCATAAAATCATCCGACTTCCTCGACAAAAATAAATCTCAGGACTTATTCAAATGGGTCTTTATAGAAAATGAGATCAGACGGCGTCTAACGGTCGTCTCCAACACAGCAACATGCAGGATTCAAATGTCAGAGTGCAGTAAAGTGAGCCGAGGCCGCGGACGGCGTCTGATTCAGGGGGAACAGTCGGATCCGTTAATTCTCCTCCACTCTCCTCATCTCCGTCTCCCCGCCGTCTCTCTGTAAAGGTCACAGCCAATCGCTTCACTCTTTTCTAAATGATTTTTTTTTCTTTCTTCACCTCGGCGCCCTCTTAAGCACAGCGAGCGTCAGAGAACCAAAAGAGGAAACAACCTCCTGAATATCTTGTTGAAGCAGAGTGACGTTCCCGGGGAGTGTGGAGCTCGTTTGGTGGATGGTCTTTAAATGTCCTTTGGGCCTCTACGCAGCCATCGAGCCGATATGAGCGTGTTTATTATGGTTTATACGCAACACAGAGAAACCTGGTTATTCATGTTTCTGATACACGATTAGCGCAGATGCTAATAGCATCCAGGTCTCGGAGCTGCTCCTCCTCCAACCAGAGGACGAGATCCACCTCCACGACTATGTGGATGTTATATATCACACTGTACGCTGACGATGTTGTGCTGTGCTGCTGCTTCAGAGTAAGAAAGTTAAACCAGCGTAATAACAGTGATATTCTGGGATAATCTGTGGATTTCCTCCAAATATGAGTTTATATAGTTGTTTATAATCCGGCCGATGATGGCAGCGTCGTCTGCAAACTGTTGTAGACTGAGGGTGTAGACTGTAGATGTAGACTGTGTTTGTAGACTTAGGGTGTAGACTAAGGGTGTAGACTGTAGGTGTAGACTGAGCAGAGTGAGGGAGGTGAGCTCTAGTTGTCTCTTTATTTTCTTTCTATATATTAAATAACGCTACAAACACTTATTAAACATGAAATGTCCACTCTGACTCCAGACCGGTCCGTTCGGTCCGACCGCTCGGCTGAAGCATCACTGCTGTTGCTATGGTTACCGGCGGGTCAAAGCTATATATACCTTAAACTGTCGAGCAGAGCTGCATCTGATGCGTCCAGGAAAACAGTAAAACGACCCCACCAAACAAACAAATACATACATACATAAATAAATAAATAAAAAAATGTTAAGCGAATGAAACCAAGTTGGACATGGGGGAAACTCTGAGGGGTAAATTTAGCAGCCAGCGGCTCTGATTGGTCGCTGGAGTGGAGTCACCCAGAGAGATGGAAAGACAAACAGAGGTTTAATTCCCTCAGTGAAGGACGGAGCTGCATGAGAAACCAATCTGAGAGCTATTATGTTCCCGTGTCTCATCAGACTGGAAGCAGCTCTGATTTGGCCTTAATCGAGCTAATCTCCCCTGCTGCTCTCCACAGAACTGGCAGCGGCTCAAATCATTTCCCTGCCGGAGGAAGAATATTGGTCATTTTCTTTTAGCACCAGGACTCTTATTAAGAACCATCTCTAATTTTCTCTCTGTCTCACCGAGGGGCTCACAGGAGGAGGAGGAGGAGGAGGAGGAGGAGGAAGGGGACCGGGCGTCGGCACGTGATTGCGGTTGCCTAGACGACGGTCCGGCGGTGCCCCCGGGTTCGTGGCCGGGCGGGGCGACGGAGAGCAGAGGGAAAAAGCTGAAATTGCATTCCATTAGTGCTAATACGGAGACATTAAGAGCCCGTCTGAAGCGGCGACGATTACGGCCACTAATTCATCCAATCAGCTCGTGAGCAGACGCTTCATGAAGTCATAACGACCTCGGCGCTTTCTGCTCGCCGCCTATTACCGAGTTGATTGACAGCGGCCGGGGCTTTGTTTTAAACAGAGCGGGAGGGAGGAGAGAAAGGCCAAGAGGAGACGCAGCAGCATCGCTCTCAGAAAAAGGCTTCTCCTGTTCGCTGTGGCTTTGTGTTAAAGGACCATTCCGCGGATTTATTAGTTAGTCCTGCTGGTCCAAGCTAAGCTAAGCTAAGCTAAGCTATCGGTGTTACGGTTGATCTCCTGTGAAAGCAAAACATTTAGTCACCGTGGGCCGACTGGCTGTGTAATCAGATGAAAGTTAACGGTATAACACAGAAGATTTCCACATTAGCCCAATGAGCCCTCAGCAGGCCCCGCCCCCTCAGCAGGCCCCGCCCCCTCACCTGCAGCAGCGTTGTTAGCATGTTCCTGTTTAAATGGACGTTTAACATAAACTGTAACAGATAGAGAATTAATTCTTTTTGCAGCAGAGTTCAGTGGTAAGTTAGCTTTGAACTAATTTTAGGAAGTTAGTTTGTTTTATTTTTTTCATTTAATCTTGTTGTCATTTAATCTTGTTTAGTCGTGTCAGATGAGGATGGTTGAACGTAGATCTGTTATCTGGGCGACCTTTAGTCCTTTAGTCCTTTAGTCCTTTACACAAACACTGGAGGATCAATATTAAGCTGTTGTTTTTGTTGTTGTAATTTACTTTTTTTAGGATTTAGGACTGATACGGTTATAATGAGTTCGGTTTAGACAGAGCAGAAACAGCATTCTTACTAAAATATGATTAATTCTAAAGCATCAGGATTCATATAAAAACCTGGTTTTCTGCTTCTGAGGTTGACAAAAGTCACTTTTTAAGAATCTGTTGTAGTTATTTATGTTCGTAGGTTTGCAGTGGAGCTGTCGCTGAGTATTTAACATCGATCAGCTGACCTGACGGAGAGACGGAGGCCTCATGCTGTCACATAAACTCTTTTTTATTTATTCGTTATAAAAACCAGAAGTGAGATTCAAAAGTGACACCGTTGGTCCTCAGACCGTCGAATCTGCTGAAGAGAAACTCCACAAACACACTTTTTAGTCAGGTGATCAAAGGTGATCAAAGGTGATCAAGTCCACGTAGTCGACCAGTGTCCATGTTGTCTTATGGTCTTATTTTAACTTCCATAAAGTTTGTAACACAAACACCGACTCTCACACACCTTTGAGTCTTCCTCTTTTTTTTTTTTTACCTCACTACCTGTTTCATACCTTCCTCCTTCTTTATATTCCCTCTGTGTGTGAGGATCTTTCTCGTACTATGACGATAAGGGAGTCGAAGCCTTTTCAGTGCTGAAAGACACATAAAACATTAGAAACAGTAGAAAAACAATATAAAAATATAAGAATAAGATAAATACATAAAAACACACATACTTATTGTACTTGTATCACTTGTCTGCTACCTGTGCAGCATTTATTCTACATTAAGTGTATTAATCACTGTTTTGTCTAAAAAGCACAGATATGTATATTTTTATTTTTTGTCTCTGTAATGTTGTAAATTTCCCCTTCATGGGACAAATAAAGGAATATCTCATCTTATCTAAGTAACTTACCTATTTTACCCCAAACCACCATCTTTCCTGAACCTTAACCAGGTTAAAGTTAATGACTTACTTTAACTCACCTCATGTGTAACATTAAAGATGAGAAAGTTACTGACCTAACGTGCATCCATGATGGTTTATGATCATGTTTTTAAAATAGAAAGTCATTTTCACTTTAACCTGAGCTGCAGTACGTTCACCTGTACACAGCAGGAAGTACTGACCGTGAGGAGCAGGAGCACTTTATCCTCAGTCAGCCTCACGCTTTTGGTATTTTACTGGTACTGAACTGTGAAAACTAAAGTTATTGACTCAACTTACGTAAAACAGGTAACTTGTGTTGCACCGGCTGCTAACATGAAGGTAACACTTAGTCATCTTTTCCTAAACTAAACACGGTGATTAAACGGCACTGTTTCACTGTTTCACTGTTTCAGGCCTGAAAAACACTTTGCAGGTGTTTTAACCCCTGGTTCTGTTGATGCTACCAGGCTGAACCAAGACACCACGTTTAGTTTCCGTGGCCGCTGAAGCTTGTTTTGGCCGAACAAATGTACGTGAAATAACCACGACGTCCCGGCAAAGTGTTGGCACGCAGTTAGTGACTCATTTTAACTGACTTAACACAGGACTAATCATCCAGGAGGCCTCAAATAAAAAAACTACAGTTATTCACTTTACTGGTAGCACAGGCTACTGAAGCTCCACACCTAACATGACTTCTATAACTAACAGATTTATTTGAATATTAACGGTTAGACCTATCCACCTTATCTCTGTGCCTAACACTAACCCTGTCGGTGTGGTTCAGTGGTTCTGTTGTCTGAAGCCAACATGTTGTTTCAGTACGTTTGTTTAAAAACTACGAATATAAAAAGTTCATGAACTCAAATGAACTGATCAGATGAGGCTGTTTTCCTCTGAAGGCCTCTGACGGTGAAAAAACAACATCTCCATTGACTTTCCTCTGTTTTTTGGGCAGAGTTTCTCCTCCGGCTCTCGTCTCTCGTCTCCTTCCTGTGCATCAGGTCATTTTCCTCGCGTCCCTGCTGCGATCAAAATGTGAAACATTTCATCTCGACGAAACAACAAACATCTGAGAGGAGAAACAGACGAGAAGCGGCGGCGATAATTGTGAGGCTCGGTTCATTTGTTTTTACTCGTCTGTTGTCTTTTCCACTGCTGTGTGTAATCAACATGCCGACGAGCATGGCGGACAGATGCAGGGATGAGGGAAGGATGGAGGGATGGAGGGAGGGAGGGAGGGAGGGAGGGGAGCTGGTGTTGTCTAGCCTCGTCTCTGTTTCCTAACAGACACAACTAAATCATTTCAACGTGGGAAAACTGTTGTATTTGTATGTCGTCATCGGGCGCCGCCGCCGCCGCCGCCAACAGAGGGAGGCTGAATGAAGGAGTTACTACGGCAACAAACCCATCATCCCTCTGTCTGCCAGAGAGAGAGAGAGAGAGAGGGAGAGAAGTGAAAGACGGTGAGAGGATGAGGAGGGAGGGAAGAAGACAAAGAGGCAGCGGAGGAGAGATTGTGTGAGACGGTGAATAAAAGACAGAAATAAAGGAACAATTCGCACATTTTATTTCTTCCTTTCTGTTGATTCTTTTTTTTCAACATCAAACTGAATTAAAAGACACTTAAATTCCTGAATTGTTAAATATTGAATGTTCTCCATGTGGTTCTCTTATTTCTGTGGGGACACAAAGAACCTGTGCAGCGAGTACTTTTCTACTAGTTTGGGGTTTTTCTGCTTCAGTCCAGCAGTCGCTGCCATATTGGATGATCTTCACCTCCGTTCAGCACTCGTAAAGAAACTATCGTAGAGAAAACTATCGTAAAGAAACTATCGTGAAGAAACTATCATAAAGAAACTATCGTAGAGAAAACTATCGTAAAGAAACTATCGTGAAGAAACTATCATAAAGAAACTATCGTAGAGAAAACTATCGTAAAGAAACTATCGTGAAGAAACTATCATAAAGAAACTATCGTAGAGAAAACTATCGTAAAGAAACTATCGTAAAGAAACTATCGTAAAGAAACTATCGTGAAGAAACTATCGTAAAGAAACTATCGTAAAGAAACTATCGTGAAGAAACTATCGTAAAGAAACTATCGTGAAGAAACTATCGTAAAGAAACTATCGTGAAGAAACTATCGTAAAGAAAACTATCGTAAAGAAACTATCGTGAAGAAACTACCGTAAAGAAAACTATCGTGAAGAAACTATCGTAAAGAAACTATCGTAAAGAAACTACCGTAAAGAAAACTATCGTGAAGAAACTATCGTAAAGAAACTATCGTAAAGAAACTATCGTAAAGAAACATCAACATTCACCCTTAAAATAAAAAAAGAACCCGTTGACGTTTTGATCAGAACGTCTTCGTTCGTTCCTGTTTGGAACCCGAACGTCTCCGTGAGTGTCTGTTGGTGGAAGTGAAACTAAAAGGATCAAACGTTTCCTCGTCGTGACGTCAGCTCACGCATGTGCGTAAAAGTTAACGGAGGGAGTAAATATTGGAACAGCCGTCGATTTCAAGAATCCAGTGTCGGACTTTTTGGGGGATTTTTGAATCCTTCTTTTTTTGGTCTCTTTTTCTTATTACAGTTTAGTCTGAGCGGCTCTTTGACAATAACATTTGTTATGAATTATCTCTATAATGATTTAGTGATTGATTGATTGATTGATTGATTGGCTCAAGGCCGATCAGACCTGCGATCTCTCTCTTGTGTCTTTTCGTACTTGTGTGTGTATATCTTAATATGGTCACTTGTGATGTTTCTGCTTACTGATAATAATAATAATAATAATTATATTAATAATAATAATGATCATTTTCTTTAATGCGCCCCGTCAATATCAAATAAACGAATATCTTGATGAACATTATTCCAGATTAAAGGTTCGTTCACACTGTTAATATTTCCTCCGTCACACCACCAGACTCCATTCTCAAAAAGGCCGATTTTACAGCGTGCGATGGCCCTAATCAATACCTGCTGATTACCCGTGAATTAAAAAGAATCCTCTTGAGCTGCCACGTCAGGCGGACGTTAGCGATGCGTTCACAGCCTGCTCACAGCGTTCGTCGGACAACTCTGGATGTTTGTCTGACAGCAGAGCCTCTGAAAAACACACACTGTGCTCCTACAACAGCACCGCTGAAGATTCGATCCTGGAGGATTCAAGGCCGGATTACAAACAAAGGGGGCGGCGATCCCAGACCCCGAGGGGCCCCTGAAGGCCCCGGGTTCACCGCCTGTCACACTTTGAGTGAAAATTTGCTCAACAACAATATCCACAAAAGGAGGTGCTGCATTAATCAGAGTCGTGTTAAAGTTTTAAGTCACTTTATCCTAGAAAATCATCCCTGAATCAAACTGGGTTGTTTGGGACTATTTCCAGCGGCGGATTAATCCACATTTTGGTGCCGTAGTGAGTATTTGGGGCAGCAGGAGTGTTCGGGTGTGCGTGGGACTGATTTTAAAGATGAGTGTGTGTCCACGTTAATGAAGGAAGACGTCACAGAGCAACAGCGAAGCTTTGCTGATGTGCTTTTAATAGTTTTGGGACGATAACGGAGCTCAAAGACAGAAGATTTAATGTGGTGACGAAGCGTCTCCAGTCCGAACACGTTCACTGTCAGAAAAACCACCAGATTTGCTGCATGTTTGTGTTTATCGCTGCACTTTGTTTTCTCTGAAAGTCCAATAAAACCGCTCCGAGTTAAAGAGAAGTGAGAGCGAAAGAAGGCAGATTAAATGATAAAAGAGGGAGAAATAAATCAATACGGCGAGAAAGACGAGGAAACAGAGGAAGGGGATTGAAAAGGGAAGGCGAGTAATGAAGCGAGAAAACGAGAGGGAGCCAGAGACATATGGTGGCTGGTGGTTTGCAGACTTTTCTGCCTCGCGGCGTCGAGCTGACAGCTCGCCTCGCCGCTCTGAATAACACGAGGACGCAACACGTAAAAATAGAAATAAAAGGTAGAGACAATGGAAGAAGGTAAAAGCTGCAGCAGGTCCGTGTGAAGCGAACGCTGCAGGAGCACACGGGAAGGAAGGAGAGGATGTTAGACATGAAATAATAAAAATACCTTTAAATGTGAATTTAAAAGCTGCAGCAGCAAAACAACAGGAAGCTTTTCCACAGGGTTTAATCTCACGTTTATTAAATCAATATAAATAAATATAAAGACACCAAAACCAGACGAGTTAATAAATAAAGACGAAGAACATTTCAGTTATTATTTATTCTTTTTAATTGTGTCCAATATTTCAAAGGCAAAATAAATTAAAATGCATTTAAAAAAAAACAGATTAAAAGGAAAAATAACAAGAAAACTGACGAAACAACTTCAATTAAAATGTTCAGATAATTTAGATAATAAAGATTTTTTATTCGTTTGATTTCATTTGTTTTAAAATCGAAGGATAAAATCTGGTGTTTTGTTTCCTCAGACGCTGAAAATACAATTTATGTAAAAAACAATAAAGCAGAAAACAACAACATTTATTATTGTGACATTTAGAATAAAAAGAAGAAGAAAAGAAGCTGATTATTGTCCCTAAAATAGTGGAAAGAAGAAGAAGAAGAAGAAGAAAATCAAGTGTTTCGGTAAAATTGGTGCAAAAACACAAAAGAAATGTGAAAGTGCAGAAGAAGAAAGGAGGAAATAAAAAGGAGGAACATTATTATTTATCTGCTCTTTGATTGATTTTGTGTTTCCTTGTTTTAATTTGCTGTTTTTCTTCAAACTGAACTTCAACAGTGGAACAAACAGTAATAATAATAATAATACTAATACTAATAATAAAGATGTGCTCCTGTTCTTACTCCGGCGTCCAGCTCCCGTGTTGCTGCAGCCTGAACTCCCTGTCGTGTTCTTTGTAAAGGCTGCAGAATAATTGATGAGGTGTTACATGCAGGTTTCTTTATGGTTTGCTTGTTTCCTCAGCAGGCGAACGCTTAACGAGAGGCTCAACACAAAGAATGTGTGTTTCTTCTTCTTCCTCCTCCTCCTCCTCCTCGTCCTCCTCGGCTGAACGGACCCGAGCTTCTTTTTTTCTGGAGAAACAAACGACTGGACTGAACGAAGACACGTAGAAATAAAAGTGAGGGGAATAATTAGTTAAAGACTCAAAAACAAAAGATAGAAAATCCCACAAATCACAAAAGAATAAAAAGGTTTTTTTTATTTCTCTTTATTTGGATTTTTCATCGTTCGATTCCTGCAGGCTGTTAATTTATTAAGTCTCTTTATATTTTATTTGTCACATCTACAAGGTTGTTTTGTTTTTTTATCGATAAATGAGGTTAAAATATTAAATAATGGATTCATTTGTTATTTTATTTGGACAAAAATCATCAGTTTTAAACACATTTTGGTTTAAAATGACTCAGATTATCTGATAAATCAGTCAACATGTGTTTTGTGTCCAAATTTACACAAATAAGAAATAAAATGAGGGAATAAATAAAATTAACATTTCAACAGTATAATAATAATAATAATAATAAATCAATTCTTGTTAGTAAAATAAAGGTTTTGTCGTTAAAATCACATTAATTTGATTTATTGTTCTGCAGTGATTCACTGACAGCAGTTTATTTATTACTTTGAATGATTATTGATGATTATTGATGTTGGTGTTTGAATCATTTAAAACAGAAATCAGGGTTCAGAAAAATCACATTTTAAATAAAATCATCGTTATAATATGAAGTTTTTCACATTTTGTTTCAAATGTGACATGAAATTATTTCAGCTGCCACTGAATTTAATCTGATTATTGTTTTTACCACTTTATGATGAAAACCAGACCAGATATTACACACATCAGACACTTTATACCGACTTATAATATTTATGTATGTTTATCAGTGATAAATATATTGAATATATCTATTAAAGGTGATTTATAATTATTTCCCACAGAAATGTGTATCTAATATTCCACACGTCAGTAAACAGGCCTGAAGAACCGACACTGGAAGAAATAGATTCAATTAAATAGATGATTATTGATCAGAAAGTCAAACAATAAAAACAAACCCATTATTTACTGAGATCAAATAAATCAACGGAGTGAAACAGAAAATATCTTGAACATGGATTATGGATCAATGACTAATGGATTAGTCATTATTATTATTATTATTAGTATTATTATTAATTATTGTTCAGTTATTTAAAGACACATCGAGGTCGACAGGGTTCAGTTTGGCTGCAGCTGCTTTGATTCAACAACTGTTCACACACGTGACAGGTGAGTGTGTGTGTGTGTGTGTGTGAGTGTGAGTGAGTGTGTGTGTGTGTGTGTGTGTGTGTGAGTGTGAGTGTGTGTGTGTGTGTGTGAGTGTGTGTGTGTGTGTAAGAGTGTGTGTGTGTGAGTGTGTGTGTGAGTGAGAGTGTGTGTGTGTGTCTGTGTGTGAGTGTGTGTTTAAGAGTGTGTGTGTAAGGGTGTGTGTGTGTGTGTGTGTAAGGGTGTGTGTGTGTAAGAGAGTGTGTGTGTGTGTGTGTGTGTGTGTGTGTGTGTGTGTGTGTGTTTTGCTGCCGAACACAAACTGTTGTGTTTTTACTCTTCAGCTAAAATCCTGTTTCTCCTCCACATTTTTCTTCTTCGTTGGTTGTTTTTTTTCTCTTTAAATCAGGTTTTCTTGTTAAAATCTGGAGGATTTCAGCCTCCGAGCCGCCGAAGGTCGTTTCTTCCTCCAAAATAATCCAGTTTTTCGCGGTGAACCCGCCTCTCCGAGCGTCTCTGGGCTTTTTAATTGGCATATAGGGAGGCTTGTTTGTTTTTGTTGTCTGCTGTTTCTTAAATGTGTGTGTTCGTGTTCGTGTGGCCCCCGGTGTCCCAACAAGCACCGCGGTAGGTGTTGGGAGGCGCTTTGTGCAGCACACACACACACACACACACACACACACACACACACACACAACAAAACAACACACAGAAATACACAAGACAAAACAGATGACAAAGACAGAAACACACACACACACTGTGGAAAAACACACACAGATACACAACACAGACAAATGTATGTTAAAACACACACACACACACACACACACACACACACACACACACACACAACAGATGGAAGCAGTTGCCTCTCATGGGGCGCCATCTGGTGGACACACACACACACACACACACACACACACACACACACACACACACACACACACACACTTTCACCACATTTTCTGTATTTTGTTTTGTAGTTTTTATGTTTTTTTTTGCTAAAATTATAAAAAATTCAGTTTGTTCAGTAAAAATTTTACAAAACAAAATCCCAAACAACAGAAACAGGAAAATACTGCAGTACTACGAGTACCAGCGTCTGATCGCAGTACTCAGTACTACGAGGGGCTTTTATATAATAATAATAATAATAATGAATAAAACACACGTTGTCTTATAAAGTATTTAGTTTGTGTGATTACAAAATAAAGTACTTATACATAAAGTTATTAGTAGTACTCTCAGGTAACTAAGTACTCCAGTACAAAGTAAAAGTACTTCAGTAAACAAAGTAACTAAACCTTAAACGTTATTTTACTGCAGTACTTTGACTTGTCTTACATGTACAAGTACTCATAATGATATTTAGTACAATTACTGAAATAAAGGATGTGACAGTAGTACATGCAGTATTTGTACTGTTAATAGCAGTAATACTGCATACATGGAAGTACACAGACTGTATAAAGTACAATACTGTGATGGTACTCAGTAAAGTACTGCACATTAGTAGTACAAGTACTGTAGTTTATTTACTTTATGGTGAGGAGTATTTCCTGCATGTACACAGTTTAAATATGTAGTAACAATGTGTACAAATACACAGTGAGCTTACAGTAGGTAGTACTAATGTGGTAGCAGTAGAAGTACTAGTACTACTAGTTATAATAGGTTTAGTGGTAGCTACAGTAGTAATATCAGCAGTAATAGTAGTAGAACTGGTACAGCAGTAGTAGTACGAGTAGTATTATAGTAGTTTATAGTACTGGGAAGTAATGCAGTACTGGGCTTTGTAGTTGTAGTAATAATATCAGTAGTAGTACTAGTCATCTGCAGTACTCCTCTAGTATCTAGAAGTAGTGTAGTAGTTACAGTTGTACTAGCAGATGTAGTATTTACAGTGTGTGTGTACTAGTACTGATACTTATGGCAGTATTTCAGTACTAATATTTTCAGTAGTTACAGATGCAGTATTTTTAGTAGTACTAATACCCAGGGAACTCTGTACTTTGTGGCAGCAGCAGTACTAGTTAAAGTTGTTGTACTAACAGCAGTAGTAACATGTAGTATTTAGTTACAGAGGCAGCAGCTCAGTACATGTAGTAGTAGTAGTAGTAGTAGTATTAGTAGTAGTAGTAGTAGTATTAGTATTAGTAGTAGTAGTAGTAGTATTAGCAGTAGCAGTATTAGTAGTAGTAGTACATGCCCCCCCCCCCAGAGGCCTTTTCTCTGTCACCACACATCAACATCAAACCAGAACTCAGACCAAAACTAGACGCCTCTAACCAAACCTTCATGGAGCTTCATGGGGGGGGGGACAGTACAAAAACACAAGCATCAAAATACCAAAAGTAAAAGAACTCCTTCAGATTAAAGTACCTGTTATTATTTATTATATCTAGAGTTTATTATCTAGAGTTTAGTGCTGAAGTGGAAAACACTAATGTGAATATGGACCAGGAACAGAAGGACAGAGAACAGAACAGAGAACATTAGAACAGAGAACATTAGAACAGAACAAATGTGAAACGAGACTGAAAGTAAAGAAACTAACTCGTATGAAAGCTGCTCCTTGTTTTCTTTGCTAAACAAACTATACTAACTAACCCAAACTGTGGATCATCTCGGTGACGTCAGCTCGTCTCTCAGGTGTGTTTCCATCCACCAGATTATTTTAAAGCACATTTTCATTTTACCAAGAAAAAAAACCAGAGTGTAAACAATTATTTTGTGTTTTATTATAAACATAAATATTTATAATAAATGTATTTCAGGTTGAAATCTAATATATTTCTTGATTAAGCTCCGACGTACTGAGGTAAACTTTCGCTACTAAAGATTCTACTAACTTGAAGACGGACTCTGATTTACTCACCTGGAGTTTGAGGAGCGAACTGCTTCACAATTAATCAATATATCTATAAATCCTTCACTACATTTAGAGGAAAACCAGGATCAATTTTCTGATGTTTCATCGTCAAATCCAAATGAATTCAAACTTGATTCTGTGGGAAAAGTGAGAGCCAGTGTGTTAAAGACACTTTGTCCTCAGGTAACGTTTGAAAAGACAAACTATTGGAATCATTGATCCTCCAATCAAACTAAATAAATCACAATCACACAGTAGGAAATAAAAAACAGGCCTCCAGGTTGGTTTTAAAATATCTTTATTTAAACATGATCCAGAGAAAAATACATCTGTAAAGTTCCTGCAAACATGTTGGTCAGAAACAGTCGACCGTTCAGCACATGGACGCTAAACAACCTCTTCCTCAGTGAAACTCTTCCTCTGCAGGACTCGTGCAGACCAGGACTGAGCCGACACGCCGACCCGGAGGGATTACGGTCACACGGTGGGCGTTTTAATACCGGACACTCTCAGCATCAAATCTGTGACCTCTCACACGCCGGCCGGGCCAGAGTCCAGATTTTAATTTAGAAATCCCAGGATCTTGACTCTAATCCACTGCTGGTGGACATTAAATCCTTAAAGGGATCATCTGCAGATCCCCACGAGCGCAAACTATTCTACCAGAGGGACAAATGTGCTGTGTGGAGCCAAAGGGTGAAAAAGTTTACCGTTCATGTTAAAAACACATTTAGAAGATCAGAGGTGCTTCTCTTATCTGGCCAACGAATAAGAAGCTGGAGCCAGGACACTGTTAGCTTAGCTTAGCTTAGCTTAGCTTAGCACAAAGACTGAAAGCAGGTGGAAACAGCTAGCCTGGCTTTGACCTCCAAACATGAGATGTACTGACGTTTGTGCTTTAAATGTTGTTTATATTTTCGGCTGCTGACAGCGGAGCCTCGGCTTCGTCTCGTTACCTTTTCTACACCTTTACACGACGTTTTCAGTGATGTCTGTGAGAGAAAGGTACTAATGATGGTTCTGAAATATCAGAGAGGACTAGAGTAAGAAATACTTTCAGAATAAAGCGTTAACTTTAAGTGTTGGACATTAAAATTGTGTAGCATCAGATAACTTTAGTCCTTTCAATTCATGTGAAGAACAAACAGAAACATCCTCTAATGCTAAGTTAGCGTTAAAACACAAGAAAACTTTTAATACTCAACTGCTCTTCTTTGCTAACGTTAGCTAGCTAAACACAAAGTTGCTAGCAAGAAAAGTTCTTTAAGAAACTTATAATTAATACTGAACAGCCCTTGGCGGCTAACGCTAGCTAGCTCAGTTGCTAGCAAGAGAAGCTCTTCAGTAACGTTATTTCTCTGCTCAGGTCGTCGTCACTCCTCTTTACCTGCACGTAGCAAATAATTAAAGCTATATTGATGTTCTGGATGTCGTATAGAGAACCTTTAAGTGAGAAGATTGATTGTTCTGCCCACAGCTTCATATTTAGAGGACAGTTAGCTTAGCAGAAACGGTACAGAACAACCTAAATTAACCTTAAAACAAAAAAAAAAACCTATATATTTTTTGCTAATTGTAGCTAACTAAGCATATAATTGTTAGCTAGACAGCCGGTCTAATAACATTTCTGTGCTCAGGTCACCATTACTCCTCTGTATTATAGCAAATTACTGCTTGATGCTATTTTATTTTATTTTATATGTCTATTTTAATGCCCTGGATGTTGTACACAACTACCAAACTTTGCGTTAAAATACTAAAAAACATACAATTATTCAATTGCCCTTGTTCGCTAACGTTAGCTCGCTAAGCACACAGTTATTTAATAACGTTAATTCTCTGCTAAGCTCGTCTTTGCTCCACTGCATCACTTTGTTAAATAAAACTACATTCATGTTTTGGATGCTGTGAAGGGAAACGTGAACCGATTCATTCATGTCTAATCAACCGTTAGCTCATCAGAAGGACGTCTGTGCCGTATGAGCCAAACAAACGTTATTAATTACAAGTTACACCTGTTTTTAGTTCAGTCAGCTGCAGGTGAGATCTTCCACAGCGTTTAATCCACATTCATCATCTTTGCTCTTCGGTGTTTTGGCTTCAGAAAAGCACTAATAAGACACTTCCCTCTAAACTTGGAGCACATCTGCCTGCAGGCTCCGTAGAACCACAACGCTTCTGCATCACCTGTATGTATCTCTGGCTCCTTATATTTACAGATCTCAACACTTTTAAATACAAATTAATAAATAGATATAAATTAAATCACATTTCACAGTGTCGTGTGTGATATCTGATTTTGTATATTAGAAAAATACAAAATCGGATCAACTTGTAAAGTTTGAACTCTCAAACTCAAAAGGCTCAACGCCATCGTCTGTGGGGAACTTAGTGGTACTGTTACCTGGTCACCTGATAACCTCACCTGTCTTTTTAAAGTCCTGTAACACACCTTCAGTAGCAGGTTGTAGCTTTCAGACAGTTTCTTTGCAAATACACACACACACACACCACTGTTGGACCATTTGTACACACAATTACAAAAAAATATTTCAACAAATGCTCGATAGGTCACCTTTTGACGGAGAAACATTTGAGACGAGTGACATTTCTGCTCCAGGTGAAGCTGAAATGTCCGTTTCAGAGAAGACAGAAGCAAAGAGAGGCACGACGAGGACAAGGCCATGAAGGCTTTAGAGAAACAGCCCTTATTTTTCAGATCTATGGCAGTATCATAATTATATAACAGCCCTGATACATGCTGTTCACCTTCGTCTCTGTATGGGAGGAGTTCACGATGTGGCCGTCTAACTTTGCTTTGCTTATCGGTAAACAGGCGTCCTGCGGAGCGTGACTGGAGGCCTCTCCTCAACCACTACTGTCCACTCAGTGGCACACGGGGCAGTAAACTGTTAAATCTTAAAATTAATTTGCAGTGATCACCAAGTTACGGCCGCCCACCGTCTGATCGTGGGAGGAAAATGGAGTGAATTGAAAATTTAAATGCTGAAGTGCCAAAGTGTCAAGTGACTTTGAAGAAGGTTTGAAGTCACGTTCTGTGGTCTCAGTGCAGAAAAATAAAAAAACCAATTAAATATTAGTTTCTGCTGCACGGAAGCCAAAAATACAGCAAGATGCACTTTTAATTATTTCAGCTCAATCTGTGCTGATCTGTAACTTAGGGCCCATTTATTAAAATTTATTTTTACATATTTTTGGTTCAAAATGACTCGTAAGTACAAAAGCTTTTGGGACAACTGCACCTGATCACAGTAGGTCCACTAAAAGAGCTTGTTTGATCCACTGACAGGCTCAGAGTGTTATTCTAAGTGTGTGACAGCATCATGGAAAGGATCCCTACAGAGAGAGACCTGGAAGATCCTTTTGGTTTAACCACAAACAGCACACACACCAGACTACATTCACTAAAACAGGGATTTTAGAGAACAGGACACAGGAGCTGCTGCTCTGCTGCTGCCTTGATTGGTTAGTTAGTTTGTGTCATTGTGTGTTACATAAATATTGTGGTGGATCTGAACTGATCTGAAAAACACAACCGTACTATCCAATCGAGACAGCAGTCGACCAGCGACTTCTGCGTACTGTCTGATAAAATTTCTGTTTTTGTGAATGGAGTTTGGTGTCTTTGAAGAGAGCAATAAAAACAGCTGTTTCTTCCCATTACAGAAGAAACTCCTAAACTCATGGCTGTGTTTCATCCCATCTCCTTTGTATTTAACCACAAACAGATGTTATATTGCTCTCTGCAAACACACCAGACTCCATTCACAAAAACAGTAATTTTAGAGCACAGAGCTTTGTGTGAAGGAACTGATTCTTTTAAAGGGGTTTAAAGACTTTAAAAGACCTGACGTTGCTGTTTTAAAGGTTTAATTCCAAAAGAAGTTTCCAAGGAACCAAAGTCACACAATAACACAGACCAGCTAACCGATGGAGGCAGCAGTAGACCACCAGCAGTCATGTCCTGAGGTAAAATGAGTGTTTTCGCCAATGGAGTCTAACCTAATACGATTATTTCCTCCATTTTGAGCTGAGTTGCAGTTAGTCAATTGGGCAAATTTGCTTTAAAAAACTCATTTTAATGACTTGGAACAAGTTGGCTGATGGGTTTTTAGATGAGTTTGTTCATCAGTAAGCAAAGCAACACTGAAATGATCACATGAGGCAGCTGTCACTGGAAACAATGCAAGCAGCATCAATAGCAGTTTAACTAAATTGATCAATAATGAAATCTGGTAAAACAGCAGTTCCTCATGACATTTCTACTGTTTTATTATCGCATCTATGAACTCTACCTTGATAAGGCTTTGTCCACATGTATACTGATATATTTCTTTTTGAAAAAAAATTCCTCTTCTGGTTTGTACTGCAAGGTCTAAAAAGGTAAAAGGTGTTAAGTACATGTTGTAAAATCATTATTTATTGATGTATTTTTTAGTACCAGAGTGGAAAATATCTGCTTTGAAAGATATCTATTCAACTTTAGACAAAACTTTATGTCTTAAGTTTAACGTTAAACCAAGAGGCTAACTAGGCTAAATTTGGCGATGAAGCTGTAACTCATTCTGAAAAGTTTATGGTGTGATCACGACCTTTGATGTACATCCCATACAAAGCTAGAACAGTGTGTATTTGGGCTAAACGTACATTAAATGTGCAGAAAACTAACAACATTCATATTGTTTACAGAAGACGCTAACTAGCATTCAAGTAAAACTGTCGAACTGAAACACAAACACCATGCTGTATGTTTATTTGGTTTTTTCCCCTTTTTTTTTTTTTAAGTGTTGTTAGTAACTATTTTCTCAGAAATAAAAACAAGCGACAGGCGGCCATTTTGTTGTTAAACCAAAGCTGGCAACACCTATTGAAAGAGGAGCTCCGTCACTGTGGACGGACATAAATGATTTGTGAAAGAAAAATCTCGCCAAAGATGAAATAAACTCAAAGCTGGTGATGCAAAAACATCTTAACATTCCTGTCAGTGTTGGTTGAGAAAAATGGAACCAGAAAAAAAATACTGATAAACTAAAATATTTACAATATGTCTTGTGGTTTTTTTTGGTATTTGTTTATGAGTGATTCAGGATTTTCATTCCAAAATGCTACATATCCATTTTCAGAAAACAAAAAAGTACCTGAAACCTAAGAGTACTCCATCATCATCATGAGTCGCTTTACTGTCAGTTTATTATTTAAGTATATAACATTATTTTGGATATCTCCTTTTGGAATTAAAACCCCTGGTAATTCATTGCTACCCTAAAAAGAAAAAAAACATCAGGAACTACATCAGTGTCCTCAGTAGAGTTTAAACTTTATCAACAGAAGACATTTATAACTTTAAATAATTATATATTACATGCAGAAAATGACCTTTTTGTCTTTGCTAAAGATGTACGCTGATGACGCTTTTCTTTTTTTTTCAGAGCTGTGACTAACGATTCTTGTCACTGTTGATTAATGTATAAATAACTGATTAATAATAATTGATGAAGCATTTAAACATTTATTCTACACAAGGTCGAGTCTAAAAGTAAGTCGTGGTAAAAGGCAGCTGAACTTATTATAATACTACAGCAAAGAGATAAAAGAGAAGATTATGGACACGTTTTAAAACACGAGAAAGATTTCAAAATTATCTGCTGCCGTTTTATGATTTACTCAAAGTTGTGGCTTATTTCCAAAACTTGACCGTAATCGTCAGTGCAAAGTCTTACGTGTAGAAAAAGTGATGATTACGTGAGGCACAAAGCGTTTTTTTTTCCAAATGTGACCCAAAGCTGCCCGTTTGTAGCCTCTCCGTTTTTCTGATTGTCTAAAAGAAGAAATGCAGCTTTTAGCCTTTCTGATACGTAACTCGATGGGTCAAGGCCGAAAACTATGAAAGTGCATTGCAATCACAAAAACAATATCCATTTTATTTTTTATAAGTATGGCTTAGCGTTTAATGGTTAGAATATCTGTATACGTACTCACAAGATCCATCTGGGAATATTATGGATCCTTGTTTTGTAATTACAAGGTTAAAAAAAAACATATCTATTTAAAATGTACTTATTAGGGGTAATAATCATTCCAACAATGACCTTGTAATTAATTGTGACTTTCATGATTATCAGTGCTTGTATTATTTGAAAATTATGACTCAGCGTTTCATTATCTCAAGATCGTATCTTGTATTTATGAGATTCTTGTTTTGTAATTTCCAGGCACGATAAAATCATCTGTTTACAGTTTTATTTAAGAGACGTAGTGCACAAACATTGTTCCTTAATTTGTGACGGTAAACACAAATACTGTAGATAAATTAACTGCTTCGTTGTTGCATCGTTAAGACGAAAAAAGGATGAAATAATATTAATTTAGGAATATAAAATAGAATTGATCTCATAATCCTGCAATTCTGAGATAAAGATGCCTACCCTTTAATATAAATAAAGATAATTATTACGAGATCTTTATGTCGAAACAAGGAATCCCTCATTTTAAAATAAAATGTAGTTGTCTTCTGATTGGTTAGATTTAGGCATCGTCTGTCTCTGATTGGTCTGTCACCAAGTAGCCTGTGTTACCTTGCAATTATGAGGAAAGGATAAAATAATAATTATTATTACTTTGGGAATAGTAGAAAAGGATTGTGTAATTACAGAATAAAGATCCTCAATAATTAGAAAGTCCTTGTTTTACTGTAAATATCTTCTAATTACGAGATAAAATAATTACCATCATAAAACAAAATCGTGAAGATTCATACTTCGGTGTCTGATTGGTTAGGTTTGGGCATGACCTTGTATCTCTGATTGGCTAGTCACAGCGCGGCCTGTGTCACCTCGTAAATAATGATTATTATTGTGGGGATACTTGGGAAGGTTCTTCCAAGATAAAGATCTTTAACTTATAATTCGTACCACCTAAATACCATAGATTGTATGTAAGAAGTGGATGTAACCACGGTGACCGCCATTTTGAAGCCTAGAGCGTCGCCATCTTGGTTTTGGAGCCAAAATCATTACATACAGAAAAACCTCCTCTGATTGGTCAGTGAGCAGGAAGCCCCGCCCTAAAGCCCCCCCCCCCCCCCCTTCCTGGTCTATCTTCCTCTATGGACCATAATTTACTAAATGAACGTCCTGCTGTGCTGAAGAAGACAGTAAACTGGAGACTGAGAGCAGAAACTCATCAGGAAAATGTTCACTGAGCTGATAAATCATTTCCTCATTGACTTCCATCCAATCAGACTTCTGTTTGGCTTCGTTTGGTTCGGCTTCTTTATACAGACTGATACCGACCAATCAGAGGACGCTTCTTTATAGACTGATACCGACCAATCAGAGGACGCTTCTTTATACAGACTGATACCGACCAATCAGAGGACGCTTCTTTACAGACTGATACCGACCAATCAGAGGACGCTTCTTTATAGACTGATACCGACCAATCAGAGGACGCTTCTTTATAGACTGATACCGACCAATCAGAGGACGCTTCTTTATAGACTGATACCGACCAATCAGAGGACGCTTCTTTATACAGACTGATACCGACCAATCAGAGGACGCTTCTTTACACAGACTGATACCGACCAATCAGAGGACGCTTCTTTATACAGACTGATACCGACCAATCAGAGGACGCTTCTTTATACAGACTGATACCGACCAATCAGAGGACGCTTCTTTATAGACTGATACCGACCAATCAGAGGACACTTCTTTATACAGACTGATACCGACCAATCAGAGGACGCTTCTTTATAGACTGATACCGACCAATCAGAGGACGCTTCTTTACACAGACCAATCAGAGGACGCTTCTTTATACAGACTGATACCGACCAATCAGAGGACACCGACACTTTTTAAAAAGCTCTGCGGTAATTCCACATCATGGACTAATTATGACATTATTAATAAAAATAATGATGAATCTTGACCATCCAAAGACAAAACCAGGATCTCCTGATAAGGAAACACAGATTTCGCACCGATATTTTTCTCATAATTGAAACACTGAGTCATAATTATCAACTATGACGGTTTCTTTTTTTTTGCTTTAGTTAATTTAGTAATTATTTAGTAACATTCATACAAAAAGGTTCTAGTTTACAGCTTAAACTCCCAAATATCCTTCATAAATGACCCGTATTTGGTTCGAGGGGCTGTGATGTATGCAGCCATTGAAGGGAATTTGAATTAATGTTATTTTAGTGAAAGTGTCACCTGACTTGTTTATTTTTTGTGCTTTCTTTCCTTCTTTCTTTGTGTTAAAGTTGTTGTTTCTTGTCCTGTGGTTCTCAGAGGTCACTGACCCTCTCGCTGAGGGTCTCCAGCTCCTCGTCTTTCTCCTGATAGCGCTCCACCATCTGCATGCCGTCGCCGCCGCAGGGGCCGTTGCCGAGGTGCGTGGGGTAGTCGAGGCCGCTGAGCTGGGCGTGGTGATGCCAGCGCAGGTCGTCGCTCTCATGGGTGATGTAGCGCTCGTTCATGCGGGACTCCAGGTTCCTCAGGTCCAGCCACATCTGGTAGTCCTGGAGGGGAAAGTTCACCACAGTCATGGTTAAATAATGTTCCTACGACGCTAAAAAGCTGCTATTCAGCTGTTTACACCTGGTTGGTTACGCGGTGTTAAAATCCTGATTACGACCAGAAGTAAACAACATTAATTTAGTTGTAGACTTAGTTAACTTCTATATCACAGTTTTCTTTTATTATTTTATTCTATTTATTGTTTTAGTTGCAGTTTGGTTAGGTTTAGGCACCTTCTTTCCAACATACACCTGCATCTGCTGTAACGTTTTGAGTTTTTTCTTTTAAAAGTATTGTATTCCCTGGACCCACTAAGATTCACCCATCTGGAAACTTTTTGGTGGTTTATTTCATTAATACGACCTAAAATCACAAATGTGACAGATAATTTACAATCTGTACAAGTTTTAAAGTGACGGACAGAAAAAATGGAGATTTTTCTCATTTTGCATTCAGAGAATAAAGTTGAAATACCATTTAAAGGTAAAAGTCAGACTTGAAACACTCAAAGTTAAATTTAAAACTCAAGTTTACTCTCAACATTTTGTCTTAATAAAAATCTTCCTCCTGATGTATATTTTCTTAATAAAACTGAAAGTTTATTTTATTCTCCACATCTCGCCTTTATTTTCTGCAAAGAGGACAACCAACAGAGTCCTGGACTCACTGTGTGAGCCTCTGTTCACTCCCACAAAAGTTCCTCAGTGACGCCTGAAGCCAAAAAAGTTTGACTTCTTGGGCATAAAAAGTATTGTGAGGCCCATAGAGCATCAAACTAGCATCTTGGGCCTGCTAACTTCCTGTTAGCCCTTAGCTAACTTCCTGTCAGCCATCCGCTAACTTCCTGTCAGCCCTCAGCTAACTTCCTGTCAGCCATCCGCTAACTTCCTGTCAGCCCTCAGCTAACTTCCTGTCAGCCATCCGCTAACTTCCTGTCAGCCCTCTGCTAACTTCCTGTCAGCCATCCGCTAACTTCCTGTCAGCCCTCTGCTAACTTCCTGTCAGCCCTCCGAACTTAATTTTGTCCTTTCACTTTTTACTTTATTGGTTTCTATCGTTTATCTTTTTATATTCTATTGTTTTTATTATTGCTCTTCTTTTATTTATTTGTATTCATATAATGTTTTTATGTTTTAATGTCTTTTATCCCACCTTCACTGTTTTTTGCCCTCCTGGCCTTTCTACTTTTATTTTGCTCCCTTCCTGTTTTGATAAGATAAGATGCTCCTTCATTAGTCGGGGAAATTCACAGAATCACAGCGAATAAGCAAAAGTAAAAGAACAGCAGAAACAGAACTTCAATAAAAACAAAAAATAATAAACTAGTGGACAGAAATACACTAATTCTAGATCATAAATGAGTGCAGAAACGCCTCCACAGCCCATTGAAGGTTAAATCTGTGTATTCTACAGGTGTCTTACCTGTAGCCAGGGGTGACTGAGGGTCTTGTCCACACTGTACCTCTTCCTCATCTTAACCTGCAGCAGGTTGTTAATCAGGTCAATCGCTGCAAAGACGGAAGAAGAAGAGAAAGGAGGGAGGAGGCGATGAGCGAGAGAAGTTTGAGGTAAAGCGAAGGTCGAGCAGAGAGGGAGGAAGAGGAGGAGGATGTAGGGTCGGCCCCCCCTGCGGTGAGGGGCCAGCCGGGGCTAATGAGCAAAGCTAACATGATGTTAACATTTCTTCAGGGGTCAGCGGTCTGAACAGCTCTGGGACCCCGGGGCCCCTCAGGTCTACAGGGGCCCCCCATCGCTCGGCATTATGCACATGAATGGAGCAGCACATGAATACCCCTCGATCTGTCCGCCTGACTCCCCCTACGAGGACTCTCGCTGATTCTCAGGACTTTCTCCTCTCAGATATTTCTGCCCTCATTCCTCCGACTCAGGGGAGTCACATGACCCGCTTTAATCTGCTCTTTCTAAAGCGGCGGGGCCGAAGGGTGGCGGTGTCAGTCCACCCAAACATCCACCGCTTGGTGGTCCACAGACGTCCATCACACATTAACTCAATTGTCTTTAAGAGTTTGTCTGATTCAGAGTGAAGGTGTTTGTGATGGTGAACCAGCCCCCCCCCCTCAGCAAAGACCAACCACATCAGTGTGTTAGTGTGTAGTGGAGGTCTATAGTGTGTGTGTGCTAGTTAGTCAGTGTGTTAGTGTGTAGTGGAGGTCTATAGTGTGTGTGTGCTAGTTAGTCAGTGTGTTAGTGTGTAGTGGAGGTCTATAGTGTGTGTGTGCTAGTTAGTCAGTGTGTTAGTGTGTAGTGGAGGTCTATAGTGTGTGTGTGCTAGTTAGTCAGTGTGTCAGTGTGTAGTGGAGGTCTATAGTGTGTGTGTGCTAGTTAGTCAGTGTGTCAGTGTGTAGTGGAGGTCTATAGTGTGTGTGTGTGTTAGTTAGTCAGTGTGTCAGTGTGTAGTGGAGGTCTATAGTGTGTGTGTGTGCTAGTTAGTCAGTGTGTCAGTGTGTAGTGGAGGTCTATAGTGTGTGTGTGCTAGTTAGTCAGTGTGTCAGTGTGTAGTGGAGGTCTATAGTGTGTGTGTGCTAGTTAGTCAGTGTGTTAGTGTGTAGTGGAGGTCTATAGTGTGTGTGTGTGCTATAGTGTGTGTGTGCTAGTTAGTCAGTGTGTCAGTGTGTAGTGGAGGTCTATAGTGTGTGTGTGCTAGTTAGTCAGTGTGTCAGTGTGTAGTGGAGGTCTATAGTGTGTGTGTGCTAGTTAGTCAGTGTGTCAGTGTGTAGTGGAGGTCTATAGTGTGTGTGTGCTAGTTAGTCAGTGTGTCAGTGTGTAGTGGAGGTCTATAGTGTGTGTGTGCTAGTTAGTCAGTGTGTTAGTGTGTAGTGGAGGTCTATAGTGTGTGTGTGCTAGTTAGTCAGTGTGTTAGTGTGTAGTGGAGGTCTATAGTGTGTGTGTGCTAGTTAGTCAGTGTGTCAGTGTGTAGTGGAGGTCTATAGTGTGTGTGTGCTAGTTAGTCAGTGTGTCAGTGTGTAGTGGAGGTCTATAGTGTGTGTGTGCTAGTTAGTCAGTGTGTTAGTGTGTAGTGGAGGTCTATAGTGTGTGTGTGCTAGTTAGTCAGTGTGTTAGTGTGTAGTGGAGGTCTATAGTGTGTGTGTGCTAGTTAGTCAGTGTGTCAGTGTGTAGTGGAGGTCTATAGTGTGTGTGTGCTAGTTAGTCAGTGTGTCAGTGTGTAGTGGAGGTCTATAGTGTGTGTGTGCTAGTTAGTCAGTGTGTCAGTGTGTAGTGGAGGTCTATAGTGTGTGTGTGTGTTAGTTAGTCAGTGTGTCAGTGTGTAGTGGAGGTCTATAGTGTGTGTGTGCTAGTTAGTCAGTGTGTTAGTGTGTAGTGGAGGTCTATAGTGTGTGTGTGTGCTATAGTGTGTGTGTGCTAGTTAGTCAGTGTGTTAGTGTGTAGTGGAGGTCTATAGTGTGTGTGTGCTAGTTAGTCAGTGTGTCAGTGTGTAGTGGAGGTCTATAGTGTGTGTGCTAGTTAGTCAGTGTGTCAGTGTGTAGTGGAGGTCTATAGTGTGTGTGTGTGCTAGTTAGTCAGTGTGTCAGTGTGTAGTGGAGGTCTATAGTGTGTGTGTGCTAGTTAGTCAGTGTGTCAGTGTGTAGTGGAGGTCTATAGTGTGTGTGTGTGTTAGTTAGTCAGTGTGTCAGTGTGTAGTGGAGGTCTATAGTGTGTGTGTGTGTTAGTTAGTCAGTGTGTCAGTGTGTAGTGGAGGTCTATAGTGTGTGTGTGTGTGTTAGTTAGTCAGTGTGTTAGTGTGTAGTGGAGGTCTATAGTGTGTGTGTGTTAGTTAGTCAGTGTGTCAGTGTGTAGTGGAGGTCTATAGTGTGTGTGTGTGTTAGTTAGTCAGTGTGTCAGTGTGTAGTGGAGGTCTATAGTGTGTGTGTGTGTTAGTTAGTCAGTGTGTCAGTGTGTAGTGGAGGTCTATAGTGTGTGTGTGTGTTAGTTAGTCAGTGTGTTAGTGTGTAGTGGAGGTCTATAGTGTGTGTGTGTTAGTTAGTCAGTGTGTAGTGGAGGTCTATAGTGTGTGTGTGTTAGTTAGTCAGTGTGTCAGTGTGTAGTGGAGGTCTATAGTGTGTGTGTGTGTGTTAGTTAGTCAGTGTGTTAGTGTGTAGTGGAGGTCTATAGTGTGTGTGTGTTAGTTAGTCAGTGTGTCAGTGTGTAGTGGAGGTCTATAGTGTGTGTGTGTGTGTTAGTTAGTCAGTGTGTCAGTGTGTAGTGGAGGTCTATAGTGTTCCTGTTGTTCTGGATCAACATGTTCTCTGTCTTTCTTTAGTCTCCTCTGATGAACAACATGTCTGAAGTCTTTTCTCACTCATTCTGCTTCAGTGACTTCTGGAACCTTCTAGCTGAGGTTGGACACATTTTAGGGACATGAAGAAGAAGAAGGTCCTCCAAGAAATGACGTCACCAGAAGAAGCAGCAGCAGCGAGGATGCAGACGGAGGTTTGCTGTGATGGTCTGTTTTCATTGGGTTAAACCCCCTTCAGATCAGGGATCTACTCGTCCTTGGAGTTATCATTTATCAACCAAAGATCCTGAAATCTACATTTTCCTGCCTGCTGTGGACTTCAGTCAGTCGCTAACGTTGGAGCAGGAGGTGAGGAGGAGAAACAGGTGCTAAAATGTCACATAACTAGAACCAATCAGAACACAAGGGAAACCAGAAACAAATGAATTACTCACGTTCCAGGTTTGGTGAGTAAACATTCATTCTTTTAAATAAAATTTAAAAAACTCTTTATTTGCTAGGATTAGCTCTAATAACTGACGTACCCTGTCTGGAAGAGGCTTTTCCTAATCCCATGACTTTCCACAAATTCCAGGGCCTTGAGCAAAGTCTTGATTTCAGTCTATAAGTGAAAACTTTCCTCAGTACAACAGGAGTTATTACTCCTCCGTCTCATTATTCTGTTTTCACTATAACATTTACTATTTCTTGGAGGATGGAGGGGAAGTGATGGGTGTTTTAAAAGTGCCCCCATTTCCACATCTTTACTCCAGCGTCTCCGTTAAAAGTTGAATCATGTTTGCGTGTGGGCGGAGGGAAAAATGAGTTCTATAACAGAAGCTCTTTAAAGTGTCGTCTTCTGAAGTGATCTATGAAAATGCAGATTTGTTGACGCACTCAGAGGGAGTTTATTCTCTGACATTTAATCCTCTTGCGGCTGCAGGAGCGACGTCTGCAGCATTTATTCTGAAGTCGCCGCGGCGGGATGAGACAGAAGGGGGTGGAGGGAAGGTCAAGAGCGCTCCGGGGATCCGGTCGAGGAGCGAGCGAGCGAGTGAGTCAGGCGGATTCAAGTCTGTCTTGCGGCCAACAGGACGACTCGAGCCAACACACAGTGTGGACGCTTTTAGAGACGATGACGACAACAACGTGAGTCACGCAGCAGCAGAGAAATGGACTTCAAGGAAGCGCCGGGCTGATGTTTGAGGAAAAGAAGTCACACAGAAAGGTGAAACACAGCGTTCAGCTTATAGAGGATCTTCACTCTGCAAAACAGCCTTCACATCTGTCCACATCCTGGTGTCTGAATGACTGGTAGGTAGTAAAGGTGATGGAAAACACAAACACACCAGACTCCATTCACAAAAACAGTGATTTTAGCTCTTACTGGACCCATAAAAACTCCTCAGTGACCACCAGAAGTGATAAACTCCTCTATATCAAAGCCACCAGACTCCATTGACAAAAACGTCATTTTAAATATAATTTTACCTCACAAAACATGGGAGTTTGTGTGACTTTAAAGGTGTTTAAAAGGGTTTGTTTGCATCTCAACAAACCGTTTGAATACACCAAAGTCACACAATAACGCAAACTAACCAACCAATGGAGGCAGCAGTGGACCAGCAACCCCCTATTCTGTGAGGTAAAATCCCTGTTTTTGTGAATGTAGTCTGGTGTGTCTGCAGAGAGTGATATAACATCTGTTTGTGGTTAAACCAAAAGGATCCTTTCCATAATGCTGTCAGACACTTTGGAAAGACTGAGTACAGAATAAACTATTTCATTTTACCACAACAGCATTAGCTAAAACGATCTGGTAATGAAGAGATACTGATAATACTGAATTTCCATTTTCCTGATTTCTGTGTTCATGATGGGTTATTTTGTTGTGACGTACCTTCCGGGGAAACTTTCTTCCAGGGATGAGGAGGGTACATGAAGGCAGCGTTCTGAATCTGATCGTTGATGTCTTCGTCTTCGTTGAAGGGAAATGTCCCACTGAGACTGCACAACAGACGGAGACACCGAGCTTTAACAACTTAAGATGTTCTTGGGGGGGTTGTTGTGGCCAAAAATCCTGATTTCACAACAGCTTTTCTTTAAATATTATGATGCATGTTCTAATGTTTTTAGGCTTTTTCTTGCAATGAAATTTTAAATGTATATAATTCATTAAAAATCAAAGGCAGCTTGTTCGCTCTGAGTGTTAAAAGTAACCTCGCTAAAAAGGTGATTTATTTGTTCATAAAGAAGTCCATCTGGTGGAGATATTCCAAAAAGCAAAGTGATTCATAGATGTCAATAAAAATGACAAATTGGCAAAATAAACACTCCGAAATTTAAAATCCCATAAAGAGGAAAACAAAGAAAACAGCCGAAGAGGTGGAGAATAAAAAGCTACCTGACGTAGATGATGACGCCGACCGACCACATGTCCAGAGAGCGGTTGTAACCTTTGTTCCTCAGGACCTCGGGAGCGAGATACGCCGGTGTGCCGACCACCGAGCGCCTGAACGACTTCTCGCCGATGATCCGAGCGAAACCAAAGTCACAAAGCTTCACCTGAAACGAGAGGACGCAGGTGTGCTACGTGACGCTCATGGTGATGTCTACTTTGTGAACAATTCCCTTGACATCCGTCCTTTAAATCGTCACGTGACCCCTCAGATTCATCGTGTCGCTCAAATAAAGGGTCTGTTTGTCAGGTCTGGTTCTTGTTGCTGTGGCAGAGGAGGCAAATGTGTGTATTAGCTCTGGAGTAGCGTAGCCTCGTTTGTTAGCATTCAGCACTTCAAGTTTGGAGGCAAAAGTTTGGTGTTCAGAAAATCTGTTGACTCTGAACAGTCAAATACAAACTGTACTGGATCTGAGCATGAAATGCAGCGTTAGCTTGTTAGATAATGTTAGCATAACGCGTCTCCATAGTTTTTATTGGCTTGATTACATTTTCAGCTGATTTTATGTTGTTTTTGTTGTGGGCTAGCAGTTTTACCTTATGCTAAGCTAGGCTAAACACACCCTGGACTTATCTATGGACTGGACACACACTCCATCTTCTCATCTGACTTCTGAGTATTTTTGGTTAGTCCATTGATACAGCTTTTGGTTGCTGGTTAGCTAGCATGCTAATGTGCGAACTAGGCAAATGAAGTGTGTGTGTTTTGGGGTTGGAAGTCTATGCTAGCAATTTCCCAATGCTTCTAGTCTTTGTGCTAAGCTAGGCTCCTGGACCGTCCTCTGACCTGGACAAACAGACATGAAACCGATATTTATCTTCTCATCTGGTTCTCCGAAAGACAAAGAGAAATGTTTCCTGAGATGCCTTTAAAATGTTTTTATTAGCTAACATTTTATTGACAGACTGCTGACTTGTTTAGCTAGCTTTCTCCCAAGCTAACGCTAATTCAGCAGTTCCAGACTGCTGAATTAACACGACAAAACAACTCCAGTATTCGCAAACCTGGATCCTATATGAACACATTTAGCTGCCTAAATGAGTAATATAGAAAAAACATCTGGGAAATGTTGCTGTTATTCACGACAGCGTTAGCTCTCTGGCTAACAGTTAGCTCATTAGCAAATAAAGTTGATATACTGGGGGTTGAGGGTCATTTACATCGGCTTCACAGCTTGGCATTAAAATGATTGATATTGTTATGAATTATTGATTTAAAAATGGTTTTACTGTTTCTGCTATCAGTATTCAACAAAGCCATGTAATAAAATGGCTTTTAAGAACAATTTGGACATGATAGGTGCACAAAATGTAGCTTGCGTGCATGTTAGCATAACATGTGATTGATTCAAACACAAAACAACCACATCATTTGGAGGGAACATATAGTATTTTTGCCCGGTGAAGCCACAGCAGGGAGGAGAAACTCAGATGAAGCATAAGTGTTGATTGACTTTGAACATAAATGTTGTTTCCATCATCCCGTTGGCTCTGCAGCAGCAGCAGCAGCCACAGTTTGGATGGAAACAGCGGAGGGAGGATGAGTGTGATGAAGCTGCTGACAGTGAGGAGCTGTTGGCTGACTATCTTTGCGGGATGATTCACAGGCGCTCAGGAGAAAGATGGAAGTGAACAGAGAAAACGTTGGCTCGCTCCACAGCCGTGTTGTGATAAATCACTTCTCTTTAGCGTTGACTCTCGCATCTATTTTGGGTCTCCTGTTGTTATTGAGGCCCTCGTCCAGGTAGAGACCCGACTGTTGGTTGAACCTCCAGAGAAGCAGCGTTAATTTGTTTTGTTTTTCAGATTCGTTGCCTTGATTGACGTCTACTGTACCTGGACGTCTCCTCTTGCTTTTGCGATAACACGTCTGAGCTGTCAATCAACAAGCAGCTCCATCGCTAACTGCTGCTGAGACCAACATATCTTCTTTTTACAATTTCATTCCTACAACTGTTCAATCAATAACATCAGCATGTAAGATGAGATGTATTTTTCCCAAAATGGTGGACTTTTCCTTTAAGCAGCAAAAGTTAATTGGTGATCAAACTACCTAAAAATGACATGACAGGTGCATTAAGCATAATGTTAGCATGCTAGATAACGTTAGCATAATTTGTCCCCATTGTTGACTTCGTTTTATGTTCAGCAGCATTTCTAATTAATCACTGCAAATCTAAATAAGTAAATTTGCAGCCAATTATATACTGATCTTTAAATGTTTTTAAAAAACAGACATTTTACATATTCTTGTTGTTGTTTTGCAATATCCTTTTGGTTCAGCCACAAACAGCCTTTAAATGGCTCTCTTCAAACACACCAGACTCCACTGAAAAAATCAGTAATTTTACCTTATAGGACACAGATTCTGTTGGTCTACTGCTGCTTCCATCAGTGAGTTTGTTTGTGTTATTGTATGACTTTAATTCCTTGGAAACTTCTTTGGGAAATAACCCAAAGTCAGATTTTTAAAGTCTTTAAAACATTTTAGAAGTGCTAGAGCACAAAATCACACAAAGCCGCACACAGAGCTAAAATCCCTGTTTTAGTGAATGTAGTCTGGTGTGTGTGCAGAGAGTGATATAACGGCTGTTTGTGGTTAAACCAAAAGGATCTTCCAGGTCTCTCTCTGTAGGGATCCTTTCCATGATGCTGTCACACACTTAGAATAACACTCTGAGCCTGTCAGTGGATCAAACAAGCTCTTTTAGTGGACCTACTGTGATCTACTGGACCAGTTCCAGCACTTTTACTACCTACCAGTCATTCAGACACCAGGATGTGAACAGAGAGGATCATGGGTTAAGCATGCCAGAGTTCTCCTTCAAGACATTAGCATTCTGTTTGCTTCCTGATATTAGCAGGAGTAGCAGCTCTGCAGATGATACACAGTAAGTAAAGTGTGTGAAGAATCCTGAGCCCACCAGCCGGCCTGATGCATCATTAGAGCTAACAGTTAGTCTGTCTGACACAAACAGCTATTTATGGAGGGGAGACTGAAAAACTGCAGAAAGCTGCTAATAGTCGCAGTGAACGTGAATGTTTGTTCGTCTGCGTCTGTTTTTCTTTTTTCTTTTCCCTCCAAACACATAAATATAAATATACACGTACATTAAAATGTTTTTTTTGTCTTTCTGTTTGTTTCACCTCCTGGTTCTTGTCTCACAGCTGTGAGCGTTTCTGTGCTTTACCTCACAGCTCTGAATCGATGTGCCGTCATTTCAGGTCCTGCAGTAGCTGCTGTGTTCACCCTCACCTGACCTCCCCCACCCACCTGCACACCTGTTCCCACTTCCCCATCAGCACCCATACCGGCTCACTCTATGGAAGCCTGGAGGGGACTATACTAAAATGACAACGTGGACTTATGTGGCATATTTTCTTCACATTTTTATGTGTTATTTGAGTAAAAATGTCAAAAAGTGTCCAAACGGCTGATAAAAAGCTGTTTCTGGTCGTGCAGTATAAAGAAAAATAACTTCCTGTTCAGATAAAAGTGGCTTTGATGGCTGAATAGTTCAGACACCGACAGTAAATTACATTATTTTTACCTGGTGTTTTAGTGAATGTAGTCTGGTGTGTGTGCTGTTTGTGGTTAAACCAAAAGGATCTTCCAGGTCTCTCTCTGTAGGGATCCTTTCCATGATGCTGTCACACACTTAGAATAACAATCTGAGCCTCCACCAGACTCCATTGATAAAAACAGTAATTTTACCTCATAGAACATAGGAGTTGCTGTTGACTGCTGGATTAATTAATTAGTATCTTTGTGATATTGTGTGACTTTGGTGTTTTTTTAAATAGTTAATTCAGATCAAACACACTGTTTATGTAACACACACTAATACAAACAAACTAACTGATCAAGGCAGCAGAGCAGCAGCTCCTGTGTCCTGTGAGCTAAAATCAGTGTTTTAGTGAATGTAGTCTGGTGTGTGTGCAGAGAGCGATATAACGTCTGTTTGTGGTTAAACCAAAAGGATCTTCCAGGTCTAAACTCAGTACCTGTGGAAACGAGTCTGCAGAAGCCAGAAGGACGTTTTCAGGTTTCAGGTCACAGTGGACGATGTTCTTGAAGTGGAGGTGACGCAGCGCCACCAGAATCTGACACACACACACACACACACACACACACACAGCATTTAATTAAACATTTAGTCATCCTCTGGGGAGCAGGAGAGAAAACAGGACATTCAATGGAAATTTGGATATTTATGGTTATTTTTTGGGGAGTAATTCTCGACCCAAATTGACGGTCTACACTAAAGGCAGGATTATTGATCGGGGTGGGGCCAGGGCGTCATAATATGTATCTGACGTACTGTAACTAGCTATTAACTTATTTTAGCTAGCTACACATATGATTCTGCCTCTTACCAGACTTTATTTAGCCTTACACCCAAATTAGCTGCACTGAAAAGCTAAAACTCAGCTATTTTTTCTATTGAAGTAGAGTTTTTCCTATTAAAGGGGAATTTTTTCCTGTTAAAGGAGAGTTTTTCCTGTTAAAGGAACTTTTTTTTCTGTTAAAGGAGTTTTTTTTCCTGTTAAAGGAGAGTTTTTCTTTGAACCGTTGGGCCTGTCTTGATAAGAGTTTGGTCCTGACTTGAGATAATGTTTATAATGAACTGATGCTGCATGAATACAGATTGATTGATTGATATTATCAGTTGAAACATGTGATGCTCTGGCTGTGAGCTCATTAGCAGCCCAAATGTGCTACATGCAGATTGTGGTGTTGTTTCACAGGAGCACTCGGCGCTGGATCGGACAGATATCTCCTCTCAAAGGGTGTAAAAGCCTCCAGGGAGCGTGGCAGACGGGTTACCTGTGTGACCAGGAACTTGGTGATCCTCTCGGGCAGTCGTCCTTTCTCACTGGACAGGATCATCTCCAGCATGTCTCCGTGGAGCTTCTCCATGACCACGAACACCCTCTCCGGCGTCTCAAACATGCAGTCCAGGTTGACCACGCCGGGGTGGTGTAAACTCTGGAGGGAGGAGGACACCTTATCGTTAGAAGGTTTGGATCTGGTTCTTTTCTAAATGTCTCTGGTATTTTACAGACATATCCTGGTGCCAGACAGAGACCTGGAAGATCCTTTTGGTTTGACTACAAACAGCCGTTATATCGCTCTCTGCACACACACCAGACTCCATTCACTAAAACAGGGATTTTAACCTACTGCTGCCTCCAGTGTGACTTTGGCGTTATTTGTGTAACACACAGTAACATAGAAAAAACCTGAGATTAAAGCCAGACATTTACAAGAAAAAGAAACCTCAGATATTCTCTGAAATAAAGTTGAAAGTCACTATACTTTCCTCTGGAGATACTTTTTCAGAGTTATTTTTTCTGAGGGAGAATTTTTGAAACTTACAACTTTAATCTTGAGTTTTTCCACCTACACACCAGACTCTATTGTCAAAAAACAGTAATTTGACCTCTTAGGACACAGGTTCTGCTGGTCTACTGCTGCTTCCATCTGTGAGCTTGTTTATGTTATTGTGTGACTTTGGTTCCTTGGAAACTTCTTTGGGAACTAAACCTTTAAAACACCAAAGTCAGATCTTTAAAGTATGTAAGTAAGTGCTAGTTCCTTTGGGAGCAAAAAAAAAAAAAATCACACAAAGCGCTGTGTTCTAAAATCCCTGTTTTAGTGAATGTAGTCTGGTGTGTGTGCTGTTTGTGGTTAAACCAAAAGGATCTTCCAGGTCTCTCTCTGTAGGGATCCTTTCCATGATGCTGTCACACACTTAATAACACTGAGCCTGTTATTTTTCCACACAGAACACAGTTGCTGATCTACTGCTGCCTCTGCTGGTTAGTTTGTTTGTGTTACTGTGTGACTTTGGACATTTAAACAGTTAATTCGGCTCCATACGAACCTGTTAACTGAACCAGCAACTCCTTGTGCTCTTTGAGGTAAAATCACTGGTTTTGTGAATGGAGTCTGGTGCCTATGAAGAGAGCGATATAACGGCTGTGCCAGAGTTATCCTTTATTTCATATATTTCTAACATAACTGACATTAAAGTAAACCTCTAGAGAAGAAATCCGGTCACAGCGTCCCTGAAGGTCTCACCAGTCGAGCAGAGCGACATGAGTGGAGGTGAACGGTGATTTATGTGCAGGTGTGTGTTGCAGCAGCAGCTTCTGCAGGTTGAGCAGCGCTGAAATATTACAGGATGTCACACCCCTACAGCGTTGCCACGGTAATGAAGACATTCACAACAGGAAGTCTCACCCACTGTTGACAGTGTGTGTGTGTGTGTGTGTGTGTGTGTACCTGCAGGATGGCCACCTCGTTGCGCAGCTGACTCTCCTGTTTCGTGGGGAAGCGGAGTTTGTCGATGATCTTGATGGCGACGTCTCGGCCGGACTTCCTGTGTTTACCTGCAAGAACACACGTGAACACCTGAACATATTCAGCTGTTATTGGTAACCAGGTAGATTTATGCACAGGTACCTTGACTTCACTACTCAACACCACTTCAGAGGTAATGAAATGTTGTACTTTTTTCACAATATTATGAGTTTATTCTCAAAATGTAGACGTGTGTTTTAACGTTTTACCTCCGTAGACGATGCCAAACTGTCCTGAGCCGAGAACCTCGTCTGGGAAGATCTGGTACACAGAGTTGATGTCCTGAAAAACACAGGATCACTGCTGAGTCCAAGTCCAGCAAAGACTGGAGGCTTCCCAAATAAAGGAGATCACAAACGCCTGTTATGTCGCGCTCTTCAAAGCCACCAGACTTCATTCAAAAAAACAGTAATTCTACCTCAGAGAGTTGCTGGTTAGTTTGTTTGTGTTGGATCCACGATTGAAACAACTCCGGTGTTCTGGTAAAATGACTGGTTTTGTGAATGGAGTCTGGTGGCTTTGAAGAAAGCGACATAACAGACAAACAAAAGTGTTTGAGTGACTGGTTGGTAGTAAAAGTGTTGGAACTGGTCCAGTCAATCACCTCAGCCAGCAGCCACCAAAAGACTTTCTCTTTTTGGTGGTTTTGTGTCTTTTTGTGTTTTTTTCACACAAATATTTGGTCATTCTGATTCTGTTTGTTGTCATTTTGTGTCTCCAGAGTTGTTTTGCATCACGATTTTAGTCTCTGTGGTTAATTTGTGTCTGTTTTTGGTCGTTTTATGTCATTTTATTGATGATTTTGCATCACTTTGCCGTAGTTTTGCTTGTTTTTGGTCATTTTGTGATTAATTTCTGTCTGTTTTTAGTGTTTTTTGTCCCATTTTGTGTCTTTTGTCATTCTCATTCTGTCTTTTTGTGACTTGTTTGCATCACTTTGCTCTAGTTTAGCTTCTATTTGATTTGTGTCCCTTTTGCATCTGTATTTGCTCTTTTTGTGTCTCTGTAGACGTCTTTAATCTCTTCCTGGTTATTTTGTGTCTGTTGTTTGTTGTTTTATATCTAAAAGTTGGTCTTTCTGATTCTTTCTGGTCTTTTTGTGGCTCTTTTGGTCAGATTTCATCACTCTGCCATAGTTTTGCTTCTCTTTTTGCTCGTTTTGTGGCTGTTTTTGCATCTTTAACTGGTCTTTTAGTAAATGTATATACTCTGTGTTGTTATTTTGTGTGTCTTTTTGATCATTTTGCCTCTTTGTTGTTGTTCCACATAAACATTTGGCCATTCTGTTTCTCTTTTTGGTCACTTTGTGTCTGTTTTTGGTAGTTTTGTGCCATTTTGTGGTTCTCTCATATAAATATTTGGTCATGCTCAAACTCTATTTGGTCATTGTGTGTGTGTCTTTGATCATTTCGTGGTATTTGGTCATTCTGATTCTTTGTGGTCTTTTTAAGTCTTTGTAGTTATCTGGTGTCTCTCTGGTTATTTTGCACCTCTTTGTAGTTGTGACATAGAGAAAGAACAGAGGCAACTCTTCCTCTGGTTCAATGTGCAGGTTTTAATCGACCCTGCAGACGCACTGACGCGCCTGAAGCCACAAGCCCTTAAAGTTTAGGTTGTGACAGCTGTGGCGTTCCTCTGATGGAGAGCTGAAGTTGCCAGAAATTGGGCTCCACAAAGCAATGAATTGCACCAATCCATCACCTGGAGGAGATTTCAGAGCAGGTTTTTGTGGAGGAGAGCCCACTGAGCGCCTCCCCGAGTGTAACTACCCGGCGTCAGTGATCTGCCACAGCTTTGACACCCAAACTGCTAAATATTTTCTCCTTGTCTGCAATCACGTCTCCCTTTTCTCCCCTGTTAGCTGACAGCCTAATATCACACCTCGAGCAAAGAGGACAGAAATACAATATTATAAACCTCCTCCCCCTTCCCCGCGCTCGCTGCCTAATTACCATCCGTCGCCAAGGAAACCGTTTGGCTGAGTGAGTAATCACAGTAATCTCCATTTGAGGTGCTCGAAGACGTGCTCACCTTGGAGACGGCGAGGTGCACGTCTGCATGGAAATGGGACTGGATGTTCTCTGCCGTAACATTTGCATGAATAGAGTTTGCAGACACGCGAGCCTTATGTAAATCTTTATGATGTAAATGTACAGAGCCGTTCGATGTGCCATCGACCTGAAACTCTGTGACACGTCCTCAGAGGCTTCGCATGCAAATGGGGGAGAAGTGAGAGGGAGTAGGAGGAGATGCAGGAAGAGCCATGGGCGGATAATGAGGCAACGGGCCCCTGGACACAGATGGAAAAGGCCCCCAACTACATACATTAGCTTGTTTTGGTCATTTTGTGTCTCCTTAGAGATGATTTAGTCTCTTTGAAGGTATTTTGTGTCTTTATTTTGGTTGATTCACATAAATATTTGGTCATTTTGGCTGTTTGTGGTCATTTTATGCCTGTTTTGCAAAAAGAGAAGCAAAATTATGTCAAAAAAGACTGGAAAAGACCACAAAGAGACACGAAAAGATCAATTAGAGATGCGAAACAGCAAATAAGAGACACAAAATGAGACAAAAAACATTCAAAAAGTTACTAGATAACCAAAAAGACACTATAAACGTCTACAGAGGAACAAAAAGACCACATAGAGAGAAAATGACCACAAAGACTGAAAATCAGTGCTTTTGTGAATGTAGTCTGGTGTGTTTGAAGAGAGCGATATAACAGCTGTTTGTGGTTAAAGAGGAGACACAAAATGACCAAATGTAGATGTGAAATAACTAGAAAATGACACAAAACAACCAAAAACAGACAAATTAACCACAGAGACTAACAAAGAGACACAAACAGAGATACAAAACAACCCCAGAGACACGAAATGTTAACAAAGAGAATCAGAATATTTATGACACAAAACCACCAAAAAGAAAAACAAAATGACTAAAAAGGCTAAAAAGGATCTTCCAGGTCTCTCTCTGTAGGGATCCTTTCCATGATGCTGTCACACACTTAGAATAACACTCTGAGCCTGTCAGTGGATCAAACAAGCTCTTTTAGTGGACCTACTGTGATCAGGTGCAGTTGTCCCAAAGGATCACGTTGCAGCCATTGCAGCCCGTTTGGTGGCTGCTGGCTGAGGTGATCTACTGGACCAGTTCCAACACTTTTACTACCTACCAGTCACTCAGACACCAGGATGTGGACACAGAGGATCATGGTTTAAAGATACAGTGTGTGTGTGTGTGTGTGTGTGTTTTCTCACCACGTTCTCCTGGATCTGGCAGTTGGAGACAGAAATACTGATGGAGATTTCCTCTGTTGATGAGACACAAATTGAATCATCATTCAAGAAACACAAATAATTGGAGATATTAAGAGTTTAACTCAAACTCCAAATCTTATTTAAGAACAGAAAATATTGATTAAAATTCACCGCTTTAAAGTAGATGAACCGAGGTGAGCAGTAGATTTACTCTGCGTGTTAATAATAAATATAATAAATCTGAAGCCTGCAGCCTTCTGGCGGTTGAGAGACAGTATTATTTTAGTGTCAGAGAAGGCAGTGAGACCACAGCGAAGCGTTAGTCATGATCGGTTTGACGTCAGTGAAGGTCTGAAATATCTCTGATGGGTTTAGTGTGGGTGTCGACGGCCCAGAGGGGATCTGAGCGTCTGCAGGAGAATTCAGCAACACTGTGAACGTTAATACCTGAGCTGGAAATGTGCGAGGAGTCCTTTCACAGGCTACAAGGACATTTACATTGGTGCAGTTTCCTTCCAAATAGATCCTCTGACTGTCGGCCTGAACACGAAGCATGTTATTAAAGTTGGAGAGACGATGGAGCGTGCAGTATTCCCCTTTTATTCCCCCTTAAGGCTGGAAGAATTTTGATGGATGCATTAATTTACAGACTGCACAACTTCATAACAGCATATTAGGGCCACTGGGGGTTTAAAATTAAATTAAATGAAGTAAATAAACTACAGTGTCAGAAGAGGGGAGGTGATATTCCAAGGAAAAATAAGAAGGTGAATTTACGAGAAAATAAAATCATACATTTTTGAGAAAATACTCAAATATTCTCTGAGATTCTAAAATTATAAAAGAAAAAATCTGTATTTCTGAGCTAAAATCAGACTATTTCCTTATTGCTAATTGATGATGTCGTCCACTGCAGGCAGAAAACACAGCGAGCGGCAGAGTCTACGGTGGGATGAGGTTGATGCAACCTTGGAAAGTGAAGTAATGCGATTCACTGACAAAAATAACACTGTTTTTTTCTTTTGGTATTTTTGTGACTTTCATCTCAGAGATTTTCTGAATTTTTTCTCGCAAATTGATGTGAATGTCCACGTTCTTCTCGTGGATTTATGACTTAAATCTTTTTCTCAGATTATTACCTCCCTCCCCCAGCTATGTTTATGTATGCAGCTGTAGTTTTTACTGACTGAGGCTGAAATGGTTTTCTAAAGATGCATATATCTGTTGTAAATGACTGATCAGTAGGTCACACAGGCTCACATGGCATCAAAGTCTCATTAACTTGTGGTGTGGACCTACGGATCATGTTGGTTATTTCAGCTCCTGACCGGCTCAAATAAATAAATCAATATTGTACTGAAAACTCTACATTCTCTACAGATGCAGCCAGAGGGTTTCCAAAAACCAGATGCAGGTTTTAAGGCAGTAAAGGGGGCTCAGGTCATTAGCACCAACAGCTACATAGAGCTGTGTGTCGTCTGCATAACGATTAACATTATGCCAGAAAAAGACTGAAAAGTAGTGGATCCAGAACTGAGCCCTGTGGTTCTCCAAAGGAATGTTTTGAATCGAGACAATAAAGCTGTGAGGGGTTTATCCTGAAGGTTTGTTTCCACTAAACGCAAAGCAAATATTTGCTCATGTTACTCAGTGGAGTTTGATCTTCAGATCATTTTTGTTTATTCGGGAGAGCAGGTGCTAACGTTTGTGCTGCTAGTGCTAACTGGGGCTAAAGCTTGTGCTAACTAGAATCAAGTAACAGACACACATTTTCTATTTGTGTCTTTGAGCTGGCTTTGTGTGTAATTCACCTCTGGAAACTTACTCATTTTTTCAGCCAAACACATCAACGGTCTGCTATCAACCAATGATACAAATTCATGTATCAAAGTTTCACCAAAGTTGAATTTGACGTTGTTTATCCCAGTCAACAATGACAGTGTTTTTAAAACTAAATAATCATTCAAAGAGCCAATTTAAAGACAAACACCACGAACAACATCACCATGTGTGCAGGTGTAGACTGACGGCTGTGATGGTGTCTTACTGTGTCCGCTGTGGTGAGAGTTGTGGGAAATTCCAGTAGAGACGGCCGGCATCAGAGCGTGCTGGATCGCCATCTCCCACATCCGAGCCACATCCTGGCCCACCCCGCTGACCTGAAACCAGTAAAAACAGTCGGTACAAACAAGTTGTCTGTCATTAACTTGACAATGAAAAGGACCAAACTACTTCAGATTACACGTGTTCTTTAGGTTGTCATCAGTATGTGATTGTTAGCAAAATGACTAAAATACATCACACTTGTTAAATGTTATGTCTTTTATGTTTACAAATTATTATTTCCAATGCAACAAACTACACTCATAACTGAAAGTGGTGAGTTGTTGGGTTTTTTTGGCGCACTGAGGTGGAAAAATCACAGATTTTCTGAATGTGGCAAGTGCACCTCAGGTCATGTGTCAAGAATTAGCCAATCACCTCCACGTCACCTTTACTGTATCAGGATGTTACAGGATTTGGTTGAAATGTCGGCCAAACTAAGAGCGTCACAATCCAACTGGAGAAACATCAGCTCAGAACTGGTAACTGCTGAGCATGATGAGTTTTTACGCTGCTAGTTGTAGCAAGTACCTGTTGCGCTAGCTAGCTAGCTAATCTAGTTTGCTCTAATGTTTGCTATATTTCTTTCGTGCTACGCTAAACATTTCCAGCGTCTGCTTTTGGTAGCTTAGCAGCAGCAGCTGTAGCACAGCCCCCTGAACACCTTGGATACAAAGATGAAAGAGGCACAGCTGGCGTTTTTCGACTTACTTTTAGACGCAACACATAAACGACCGCTAACTGCTGTGTATTGATAAATCCAAGGTGCTGAAGGAGTGGACGGATTCATCATCCCGTCCTTATGTCAGTTTGGTCTTGGATCAATAATGTTCTCTGAACTATATCCTATAAATACTCAATTCTACACTGTAATTTAACCTATAATGGTAAAAATATAGTGACACCTTCATGGTCGCAGTGACAAGCAGCGACAGCAAGCAGCAACAGGATCATAGAGACAGTATTAAAGGATCATTCCCCTTGTTGTCGGTAGGAGAACAAACTGAGCGTTGTATTATTCACCAGGACGTTGCTGCCCGTCACAGATGATTCAGCCCTCGGCAGGTTCTCTCCGACATAATAAACCAGCGTCGCCGTGGCGATCTCAAAGCAGTGAGGATTGGCTCCATCAGGAAGCAGAGAGAAGATCTGAGCTGGCTCCAGAGACAAGATCTCTGACAGAGGAATCTCCTGCAGAGAGAAGAGGAGTCAGTGAAACAGCAGCAATACGTTTGTTATAATTACCCAGAAGCCACGAGCTTTACCGTCATCATTGGCACGTCAGTGATGCTAACCTGTCCATCGCCAATAATGGCGGTAAAACTCACCCTTGCAGTCATGTCGTCCATCTTTATATCCAGTCGACAGTCACTTTGTAGTTTACTGTCTTAAGAGGAAGTTTGACACGTCCTCAGAGATCAGTGGAGGAGGTCGTCTTACCTTATAGTATTTACTTCCTGTGTCGTTCTGAAACAGCGTGATGCATTTACTGTCCAGCCGCCAGTAATGTCTCTTCCTCTGAAACACAGAGAGGAAGAGGAGGAGAGAGAGAGAGAGAGATGACTGAAAGGGTTAGAGAAGTGAAGAGACGTCGCTCAACAGAATCACATTCAAATTTTTTCACGCAGAGATGAAAGCTCCACATAACAGGAAGTTAGCAGAGGACTAACAGGAAGTTAGCTAAGGGCTAGCAGGAAGTTAGCCGGCCCAAGATGCTAGTATGTGATGCTATAATGGCAGACAGGCAGACAGACAGACAGGCAGACAGACAGGTACCAGGGTGTCCTTGCTGGTGTAGTGGACCATCCAGCCCTCCTTCATCACGTTGCTGCTCTTCCTCTTCGTGTGTTTGACGGACTGAACGACTCGCATCAGAGGGATGTTGTTACTGGTGGACGGGCTGCAGGAGGCGGGACAAAGCACAGCGTCACACCTGTGTGAGTGTGTGTGTGTGTGTGTGTGTAGGTGTGTGTGCGTGTGTGTGTGTGTGTGTATGTATAGGTGTGTGTGTGTCTACCTGATGGCCCGGTTGGACTCGTCCAGGTCGGGGTCGTGCATGTCGCAGAGGTCACTGGGCCCCGCCTCCAGCAGGAGACCGCCCTCTGATGTCAGCGCTTCGTCCATGTCGTCCAACAGGCCGCCGCCTCTGTCCACATCATGGTCGTCAAGGCAACCCTCCACCATGACAACGTCTGACTCCGCCCCCGGGCTCAGGAGCTCTATGACACGCAGACACAAAGTTAAGAGTAACAAGGTCAGACTCAGGTCCAGGTCCAGGTCCAGGTCCAGGTCCAGGTCCAGGTCCAGGTCCAGGTTTACGGTGTGTGTGTGTGTGTGTGTGTGTGTGTGTGTGTGTGTGTGTGTGCGCGTGCGTTAAAACTTGCCTCCATTTTTGGAAACTTCTCCCAGGCAGTTGTTTGGCACTTTAGGAGCACATCGTTTATGACAGTTGAATTTACAGTCTGTGGGAGAAACGAGGAGTGAGAGCAGCCGTCAGGTCACAGCAGGAGTCCTGACAACATTTCACACTGTGCTGGTCATTCATTTATACACCAGACTCCATTGAGAAAAACGGTAATTTTACATGAGAGTTGCTGGTCTCTTGCTGTGTCGATCTGTTTATATGTTTGTGTTACTGTATGAATTTGGTGTTTTAAAGGGATAGTTCAGATCCAACCCAATATTAGTGTAACTCACAATAACTCAAACAAACTAACCCATCAAGGCAGCAGCAGACCAGCAGCTCCTGTGTTCTGTGAGCTAAAATCCCTGTTTTAGTGAATGTAGTCTGGTGTGTGTGCAGAGAGCGACATAACTACTGATCTACTGGACCAGTTCCAACACTTTTACTACCTACCAGTCACTCAGACACCAGGATGTGGACAGAGAGGACCTTTAATGACCTTAGCTTGAGAGTTGTTGCACTGTTTCCTGTTCAGCTGCTCACCTTTACACTGCAGGCCCTGTCTGAAGAGGCCTTTCAGCAGCTTCTTGCAGTGCTGGCAGATGGTGGGTCGGGTGTATGAGTGGATCAGGAAGGTGTGAGGCACTTTGACCTTCGACAGTAAGATCTTGTCCAGTTCGATGGGACGGCCGATGTACGACTGGGAGCTGGAGCGCCGCTCTCTACCGGGGAAGTAGTCCAACTGGCTTTTCTGCTGCGAGGAGACGAGGTTGAGGAGACGAACTTTGAACAACCGAGACGCTGGATTTACTGGAGTAGATTCATTTACTGGCATTAACTATGAAACAAGTCAGGAGTCTGACTGTTTCTTGTCTCTTTAGTTTTTAGGTTCATCTAAAGTGAAAGTCAGGACCTGAGACATTCATGGTTATGTTAAAAACAGTATTTATCTATAAGACTGATGGGAAATGCATTAGTAGTGGAATTAAACATCAGTTTTGAAATACAAACGTAACGTTATTATCAGACTCTGAGAACCGGGAGAGCAGGAGAGGAGCGGCCATGTTGGATGATGCTAATAGATTAGCTTCCTGCTGACTGGTTAATTCCAGCTCTGGTTTATGAAGCTAACATTAGAGCTTTGAACCACAGTTCATCATGTCAGAAGGCTCCACAGATCCACACGTTAGAGTAGAAAACAGGATTGTCATTGAAGTGCTGCTGCACAGTGTAACAGCTCCACGTAAACGGCGTGCGAATGCCTGTGGTCGTCTGGTGGGAGGGGCTTAGGACAGAGAGCCGCCTCCCCCAGCTTTACACAGTTAGAATTAAAGGGACGGTACTCACCTCCATGCTGGGACTGACTGGAGACTGGACAGAGAGAGAGAACAAACAGCAGTTAATGATCCAGAGAAAGAAGACAAATGGAAAATCTTACTTTTCTCTCAACCAGTAAAACACTGACGTTGATTTTAGTGTCTTAAAATGTCTAAAGAAAACGTGTTTGGACATCAGCAAACATTATAAAGTCACATCTGATGGTGATATTAGCAGTTCCGTCTTCTTCTTCCTCTTCTAGATTTGAGTTTGGGGGTTTTTTTATCTCATTTTCAAGTCTTTTTTCTTGTGAAAATCAAAGAAAATCTGTTTCACTTGTTTTGTTCCACTTTATTTTCAATGGAAATACGCACGCAGGTAGTTTTTGTTTTTTCTATTCTGAAATGCTTGTGGTCATCAGCTCAGGCTACCATCTCCCAAAAGTATCATAAATAAACTGAACTTCCTCTTGTCCTTATCTGTTGTTGGGATATTTGCGATGTTTTGGAGACAGTAAATAATTTTCACATGTCCTTGCCGATGTATCTGATGCTAATGGAGGAGCTAGCCTCGGCTATCTTCTGCCAACATAGATGTGATTGGGATTGATGTTGGGGTATTCTCCTGTTGTGATCTCTTTTCAGATAGATGTATGCACATGTATTGATTATCTACGTTGGTGGAAAATGTCCGAAGATGTGCCACGATGGAAATAAGCTAGTTTAGCTAGTTAAGCTAGGTGAGGGAAGGTGGTAGTTTGACCAACAAAACAGGTGGATGATGAGCATCCAAACACAGGTACAACGTAAAGTGAAGGTCTAATTTTTCTATTCTATAATCAGAGAGCTAACGAGCTCTGTACAAGGAGAATCCTGTAGGATCTGTTAGCTTGTAGATCATCACCCACCAACAAGAACATCACTAAGAACCCTTTGGAGGGTTTGGTCTTGTTAATTAGCTCGGCGCTAACTAAATCTGCTAGCCAACACACCAGTTACTGCCAAAGTTTGGTAAAGTTGGCCTGAGTCGTGGCTCCCTGGAGATTCCAGGTGTAGCTTCTTTAACAAAGACAAGACTTCCAGGATTGCAGACAAGTTTAGGGTTTATATTAAGAGTCCCAGCTCCAGGCTACTGACCAGTAAAGCGTCGTCAGTGTAGTGGGGCGGCGAGGGCTCGGCGGAGAGGGGGCGGCCCATGTTTACCAGCCCCCCCGTCAGGGAGACGTTGGACGAGCGGCGCCTCCTCACCCCGCTGCAGTTGTTGGGGATCTTAAAGGCACAACGCTTGTGATAGTTCAGACCGCAGCCTGGTGAGAAGGAGACACAAAGATGCAAAGATGATCTCATTGTTCTCACACTAACATGAAGAGCGGAAAACAGATCGGCTCATACCTTCACATTTGAGTCCCTGTCGTACGAGCCCCCACAGCATCTCCCCACAGTGGTCGCAGAAGGTTGGAGCTCGGTACGAGTGAACAAACAGACAGTGTGGACGGATCTGGAAGTCCTCCACGGTGGTTGAAGCTGCAGAGGAGATATTTCACATGGATTTAAAGTCTTAAGATCGTCTGAGCGATTGAGGTGCATTTGTACAATGAAGCTGAGGCACTTTAAGGGGTTGGAGTGGAAGTGCTGAGTGACCTGAACTCCTTTCAGTGCTTAAACATCAACCACAACAAGAGGATATGAAACATTTGCACCAAAGGAGCTCAAGTAAAAAACTGAAGAAAAAAGCCCTCTAAGAAAGTGTTGGAGACGGAGATAGACCTGCAAGATCCTGTTTGTTGAGCCAGAAACAGCCGTTAAAGCGCTCTCTTCAAACACACCAGACTCCATTAAGAAAAACAGTCATTTTACCTTGCAGAACACAGGAGTTACTGGTCTACCGCTGCCTCCATCAGGCAGGTTGTTTGTGTTATTCAAATACTGTGTTGGATCCAAACTAACCCAAAGTCACACAATAACTCAAACAAACTAACCTATTAAGGCAGCAGTGGACCAGCAACTCCCATGATGCTGTGGTAAAATCCCTGTTTTAGTGAATGTAGTCTGGTGTGTGTGCTGTTTGTGGTTAAACCAAAAGGATCTTCCAGGTCTCTCTCTGTAGGGATCCTTTCCATGATGCTGTCACACACTTAGAATAACACTCTGAGCCTGTCAGTGGATCAAACAAGCTCTTTTAGTGGACGTACCTTTTGGATTACATTTAGGACTTATCTTTTAAAAACAAAATCAACATATCTACTATTTTAGGCAACATAACAACAAGCCAGTCATGGACTCTGCAGCACCATGAATTATTCTCAAGTGATTTCTCTTTTCCACATTCTCCAAAATGTTTGTAAAGCGGCTCGGAGATGAGCAGCTGTTGATCTGACTGGGACGGCGGCCATAACAGCCATCTGAGCTCAAAACACCTTCCAGCTGTTTTCACAAAAACCCAGTTGGGCACTCTGGCAGCGCCGAAATCTCCCGCTGACGAACCCACAACACCAAATAGGGAATCAGCTTAAAAAGTAAACCCCAAGAGCATCAGCCAGGTTTAGAAACTCACACTGCTTCACATTCGGGGGAACTGTTCCCTCAGAACGGATGGAAATCGAGTCAGATTTGGGTTTTAATGACTTCGCTCAGAGACAGGTGAGGGGAAAACACCTGGGCCACTCACTCTGTAGTGCTTTAATGAGCTGTGCAGCAGTTTGGGATCAAAACCTGATTCATACATACCTGATTACCTGATTGATTAGCATCTGTTTTTTTTCTGTTCCAGTTGCATCTGGGTGACAGCTGACAGTTTATCATAATTTCAGTTTTGGATGAAACCAAAAAAAATGCAGCGTTGTTGTTCTCCGCTGTCTGTCCTCACAGCTCACCACTTCCTGAAGCTGCTGTTTACATCTTTAGATATTACACTGATATTTTCCCTCTAACCCCTTAAAGGTTAGTTTAAAACAACAAAGACAAACACTTTGAAACGCTGTCACACAAATAAATGAACCATTCAAGGCAGCTACAGATCAGCAACTGTTCTGTGAGGTAAAATCGCTGCTTTTGTAAATGGAGTTTGGTTTGTTTGAAGAGAGCAAAGAGACAGAGCTGTCTGACGAAAACGGCTGTTTGACGACAAGGTAAAGTGGTGAAAATATTCTAAATACAGCGTAAACTTAAACTAATGTTGATGTTTTTCAGGTTGCCCTTTTTTAGGAGGCTAAAATACACAGACTATGGATGAGTACCACATACTACCCCACTAAAAAAAAAGTGAACTATCCCTTTAAAACCCACCTGCCTGGTTTGCATAGTTCTCACAAATAGGACTTAAAGACAAAAAATAACTGTTTTAAATGATATAGTTGAAGTTTTAGCCACATTAATCAAAAGAGGAGGAAATAGTGCATTCACTGGGGACTATTTCCAGCGGCGGATTAATACACATTTGGTGGGATTGAATGCTGATGTGAAATTACTTTAACTAGATCTGTAAGATAATTTTTGTTAAAGCAGAAACAGACGTTATATCGCTTTCCACAAAGACACCAGACTCCATTGACAAAATCAGTAATTTTACCTGACAGTACACTGTTGTTGCTGGTCTACTGCTGCCTTAATTAGTTAGTTTGTTTGTGTTATCGTGTGAAACACTAACATTGCGTTGGATCTGAACTGATCCTTTAGAACATCAAAGTCACTGAATGAGACCAGAGGTAGTACAACAACTCCTGTGTTCTGTTGGGGTAAAATGGCTGTTTTTGTCAATGGAGTCTGGTGGGTTTGAAGGGAGCGATATAACATGCGTTTCTGGCTAAACAAAAAGGATCTTATGGGTGTTTGTGCTGATGAGGAGGAAGATATGTCAGGCTGACACACACACACACACACACACACACACACACACACACACACACACACACACACACACACACAATACCTGTCAGTAAATACATTCAGTGTTGGTTTGAGTCTGAACATGTTAAAATAAGAAAAATCTAGAATATCTTGTTAAACTAGCCGGAGATGCAGAGAGAGGGAAGAGTGGAGGGAGATAAACAGAACAACAGAGACACGGAGTAATGAATGGGTTGTTAGCGGGTATTTTGTAAATGTTTTGGAGGTACGAGAGGCTCTTAGCGGGCGCAGATGGACCGAGTGTTTATACGGTCGGCCAGCAGGCTTGGCAAGGCATGATGGGTAGTTTGGGATATCATTTTTGCTCCCTCTCTCTCCCTACTCTCTCTCTCTCTCTCTGCATGTATTTCTGAATCTCTCTCGCCTTTTTCGCCTCCTTTTAACACGCTCGCTCGCTCGCTCTCGCCCTGTGCTGTGGTCTGCCACTAGAATGCGGCTCTGATTAGACATTCTGCTGCAGGAAATTACCTCCATTTATTCAAATTATTGTTTATGCCTTTTGTTTGGAGGGCCAACACACGTTTGGAAGCCTGAACAAGCTCCCGAACTGTTATTATATGCTTCAGAAAATGATGTGTGTGTGTGTGTGTGTGTGTGTGTGTGTGTGTGGGGGGGGGTTCCTAGGTAGTCCCTGTCTGAATATAAATGCCTGTGTTTATGTGTGTGTTCTCTGTGGAGGAATTAGGAGTGTTAAGGAGCGCCCACAACCAGAAAACAAACACTGCGGGTGGAGGAACAGTAAAGCAGACTGATGGCAGTGGACTAAACTTTAAAAGGGACTAACGGATTTCTAACCCTGTGTCCTCTCTGTTCATATCCTGGTGTCTGAATGACTGGTAGGTAGTAATTATGGAAAGGATCCCTACAGAGAGAGACCTGGAAGATCCTTTTGGTTTAACCCCAAACAGCCGTTACATCGCTCTCTGCACACACACCAGACTACATTCACTAAAACAGGGATTTTAGCTCACAGGACACAGGAGCTGCTGGTCTGCTGCTGCCTTGGTGGGTTAGTTTGTTGGTGTTATTGTGTGACTTTGGTGCTTTGAGAGATTAGTTCAGATCCATCACAATATTTGTGTAATGCACAATAACTCAAACCATCTACTTGACGGAGGCAGCAGCAGACCAGCAGCTCCTGTGTCCTGTGAGCTAAAATCCCTGTTTTAGTGAATGTAGTCTGGTGTGTGTGCTGTTTGTGGTTAAACCAAAAGGATCTTCCAGGTCTCTCTCTGTAGGGATCCTTTCCATGATGCTGTCACACACTTAGAATAACACTCTGAGCCTGTCAGTGGATCAAACAAGCTCTTTTAGTGGACCTACTGTGATCAGGTGCAGTTGTCCCAAAGGATCACGTTGCAGCCATTGCAGCCCGTTTGGTGTCTGCTGGCTGAGGTGATCTACTGGACCAGTTCCAACACTTTTACTACCTACCAGTCACTCACACACCAGGATGTGGACACAGAGGGACCTGGTTTAAAAACAGAGCTCTTCTTTAATTATGAGATATCAGCACTCAGAGGTCTGGAATCCTTTAGAAACATCTTTAGCACTTGGCTGAGTTATAAAACTCTAGAAAACAGCTGAGGGGGCATTTCATTGTTTTTTTTTTTCTTCCTCTGAGTGTTACCATGGAGAAACTGGTCAGCCGGCGTCACTGATTGTTGCCGTGGAAACACAAGTCGCAGGTATCGCCGATTGGTACCATGGAGACGCCACTGGTCGGCCGGCGTCACTAATTGTTACCATGGAAACAAGGCTCCGTCTGTGTGTGCTCTTACGTGTCCTTCATTTTTTTCTGTATCTTTTATTTGCCTTTTATTGAATTTCTGTGTTTGTCTTCATAACAAAGTTTAATGAAAACAGCAAATCACAGAAAAACTCCCGTGGAGTGGTGAAGTCCCATCATGCTCTGGGTTTGCTGTGGCTCGTAAACAACCTCAAAGTGAGCTGATTAGAAAAAACAAGAGGAAGCAGCAGAGTTCATTAACTAGCTCCCTGGTTTAAATCACAGCCAATAAAACCTGTTGGGCTGAGTGTTTTCGGGAATTATCGGGATGTTTTTTTTTTTTTTTTTACAGGTCGTTTGTGACCAATCAGCTCGCTTGGCTGGAGCTGCCTGTTACACCGCACAAAGTCAATTTCCTGTTTGTTTCCTCCACACTTCGAGCTGTTGCTGGAACAGGCAGAGAGCTGTTAACAAAAGTGTTTTCAACTCAGTGTCAGTATCCTGACAGGAGGAGGAGGAGGAGGAGGATGGGGTAAGACGAAGAGTGGGGTAATAGTTTGATAAGAAAGGGGTATTAATTAAAGGATAACTCCAGTATTTGTTCATATCCTGGTGTCTAGATGAAAGTGTGACAGCCGCTGTATCGCTCTCTTCAAACACACCAGACTCCATTCACAAAAACAGTAATTTTCCGTGGGAGTTGCTGGTTCTACTGCTGCCTCATTCTGTTTGTTTTGTATTATTGTGTGACTTTGATGGTTTAATGGGTTAGTTTGGATCCAACACAATTTTTGTGTCTAACTCACAATAACACAAACACACTAACTGATGGAGGCAGCAGCAGAGCAGCAGCTCCTGTGTTCTGTTCTCTAAAATCCCTGTTTTAGTGAATGTAGTCTGGTGTGTGTGCTGTTTGTGGTTAAACCAAAAGGATCTTCCAGGTCTCTCTCTGTAGGGATCCTTTCCATGATGCTGTCAGACAGTTAGACTACTGCTGATACTATTATCAATAATAATAATGATAAGAAGAAGAAGAAGAAGATAACACAACAAGATAAGTTTAGACTGATGGGACAAATTGAAATAAGTTGCACAAAGAGGAAACACACACACACACACACACACACACACACTGGGAAGCAGCAGCTGTGAGGTTGTTATCATTAGCGTTAGCGTTAGCAGGAACACCTGAGTCGTGAGCTGGACGGCAGCCAGACAGACGAGTCTGAGACGGAAGATCTTTATAACATATCTGGATCCTTTCTTTGTTTTCAGGTGTTTATCAGGCTGCCTGGTTTATAAAACCAGTTTATCTGACGGGTTGACCAGTGAGTTGGTACCTGCCAGACACTTTGTTTGGCTTTGTTTATGGGAAAGTTTTACCCAGAATCCTTTAGTGATCTGAATTGATTGGTTTTGATTGGCTTAGAGTTTGTACTACCACAGTGTAGAAATACTCTGTTACCAGTAAAAGTCCTGCATTCAAAGTTGTGCTTAATCCAGTTATACTTTCTTCCAAGCCACCAGACTCCATTTACAAAAACAGTCGTTTTTACCTCACAGAATATGTGATTTACCGGTCTGCCGCTGTCTAGATCAGATAGTTTGTCCGTGTTATTGTGTGACTTTGGTGTTTTAAAGGGTTAGTTTAGATCCACACTAAGCCTTTAAAAAAACAAAGTCACAGCAACTTGACCAGCAACTCCCTTATTCTGAGAGATAGAATTAGTGTTTTTGTCTATGGAGTCTGGTGCATTTGAACAGAGTGATATCAATGCTTCAGTTTCATCAGAAATGGCTGTCTGATGGCAATGTGTGTGTGTGTGTGTGTGTGTGAGGTGACAGCCTTGTGAGACATGTTCACACTCACACACACACACACTCTCATGCATCCAGTGAAACTTGAGGTGAATTGAAGTGTGACCCGCTGAGCGTTTGACACCTTGACAGGATCAAACACTCGACCCCCGACAGCTCCGCCGAAAAACAGAGCAACGCTGACACACACACACACACACACACACACACACACACACTTTTAGTACCCACCAGTCATTTAGACTCACATTGCTTTATGGGAGGTTTAGTTTGATTTCTGACGAGTGGATTAATGTCTATAAGAGATCACCTGCCCTGGTTACTGATCATAATCCCGTCTGAGGTGAGTAAGTGGGTCGACCCCCACCCTCCTCCTCAGTGTGACATTTAATCTGATTTAATCTGATAGATGGAAACACCAACATATTCATCAAGACCCCGTAGAAGCTCATCCTATGTGCTGGTTCAGTGCCAGCTATGGGTCACAGCTTTTTTAGCCCATATTTAGTCAAATTGTCTCCATTTAATTAAGCCGAATTAGCTTTTAGCAGCTCCTGTTTGGAGTGTACCTGTGGCTGCACGGACAGGTGTCACTGGTTTACTGTGATACTGGAGAAAACTTAAAAAGATGATCATTCTCAAGCTAATTCTGGAGCGTCTTTTATCTGTGATCTTTGAAAGGTTATCAGAGCTAATGACATATTTTGGAAATGTAAGTCACACTGGATGATTTGAAACATGTTTCGTGTCCGTGTGTTCACATTTAAATGAGTTTTGACAATGAGAATGAGTCTGAAACTGGATCCAGTGAGGTCTTATTTGTTAGCAGTGTTAGCAGCCCGTGTTACCTGACAGCACGGCCTCCACCAGGTCTCCCTCCTGTATCTGAGAGGCGGAGCGCAGCAGCTGCAGCACGTTCTCCGATGTCTGGTCATGACGAAACAGCAGGATCTTCTCATACATCCCATAGAAGACGCACTCTGGGATCTGTTGGGGACGGAGACATGAACTATAATATATTCAGACTGAATCACGTCTACCAACAAACCACAAAAACACAAGATCTTTACCAAACACACTTTCAGACCAAGTAAATGAAACCTGGGTCCTATCTGTCCATCCTGATCCTTTTGGTTTAACCACAAACAGCTGTTATATCGCTCTCGGCAAACACACCAGACTCCATTCACAAAAACAGTAATTTTGCCTCACAGACCATGGGGGTTACTAGTCTACAGCTGTGCTGCTGCTATATTTGTGTGTTACACAAATATTGTGTTGGATCAGGACTCTTACAAACACCAAAGTCACACAATAACATAAACAAACTAACTAATTGAGGCAACGGTAGACCAGAAATTCCTGTGTTCTAAAATTACCACTTTTCTCAATGTAGTCTGGTGTGTGTGCAGAGAGCGATATAACGGCTGTTTGTGGTTAAACCAAAAGGATCTTCCAGGTCTCTCTCTGTAGGGATCCTTTCCATGATGCTGTCACACACTTAGAATAACACTCTGAGCCTCCACCAGACTCCCTTGACAAAAACACTAATTTTACCTCACAGAACACAGGTGTTGCTGGTCGACTGCTGGATTAATTAATTAGTATCTTTGTCATATTGTCTGACTTTGGTGTTTTTTTAAAGAGTTCATTCAGATTCAACTCACTATTTGTGTAACACACGATGACACAAACAAACTAACTGATCAAGGCAACAGCAGACCAGCAGCTCCTGTGTTCTGTGAGCTAAAATTCCTGTTTTTCTGAATGGAGTCTGGTGTGTGTGCAGAGAGCGATATAACGGCTGTTTGTGGTTAAACCAAAAGGATCTTCCAGGTCTCTCTCTGTAGGGATCCTTTCCATGATGCTGTCACACACTTAGAATAACACTCTGAGCCTGTCAGTGGATCAAACAAGCACTTTTAGTGGACCTACTGTGATCTACTGGACCAATTCCAACCCTTTTTGTACCCACCAGTCATTTACACACCGAAATATAAACAAATTTGATGCAGGTTTAAAAATAGTGGAATTCTTCTTTAAGAAGCTGTTCACATGGAAATGTGACTGTTATGTTAATATAGACTTTTAAAAAATGTGGACGTATCCTTTAAGTGTGGTCCTGCCGGTGAAACAAATTTAAATGTGAGAGAGAGAAAGAAAAAAGGAACGAGGAGCTTTGATCTTCATCAGCAGACGAATAAATCATTCAAATTATCATCAGGAGCTGATGGACAGAATAATCTAACAGAATAAATTAATACAAAAACACTAATGCAGTAAATTTACAGAGTGTTATACCACTTCAGACGACAATAATCCAATCAAATTAATCAAATAATGATAAACAGCCACCTGATAGTCTCATTACATTATCTGGCAATTAATCATGTTCACTGGGTTTAAAACCTTTTTTACATTTTGTGAAGATGAATCATCGTCTCGCAGATATTTGAGAGGGGACGTCTCGTCTGCTGGGCGGAGGAGTGTAAATTCACACACATTCTGGTCAAACTGGGACAAGTTTGGACCCGTAGATCACACAGATGTGTTCAGTTTAATCTAAAATACTTTATTTTTAGCTCAAGGGGCAGTTCGAGGCAGCAGGCGTCCAAACATGAGTACACATAATCAGACAAATATGTCAGACTGACAAACATGAGATTAGAAAGAAAGAAATAGAACCAATAATTAAGGATCTGTATAGAGATTTACCTGGAAGATCCTTTTAACCACAAACAGTTATATCGCTCTCTGCACACACACCAGACTCCATTGACAAAAACAGTAATTTTACCTCACAGAACACAGGAGCATGTGTGGTCAACAGACGTACCTCTGCTATCTTTGTCTCACACAAATATAGTGTTGGATCAGAGCTAACATTTTAAAACACCAAAGGGTCACAATAACTGAGACAAACTAAGCAAGTGAGGCAGCAATAGAACAGCAACTCCTGTGTTCTGTTGGGGTAAAATCCCTGTTTTAGTGAATGTAGTCTGGTGTGTGTGCTGTTTGTGGTTAAACCAAAAGGATCTTCCAGGTCTCTCTCTGTAGGGATCCTTTCCATGATGCTGTCACACACTTAGAATAACACTCTGAGCAACGCATAAATAGACATGTACCAAGAAAAGAAGGAGGAGGACTGGGCAAATAATAATAAATACAATAAATCAATATATTTGAAAAAGTTAAATAAATAGAAACATTTTGAAAATAGAGATACAATAAAACCTAAAATAAAAATTCATTCATTCATTTAAAGAAAGTGTCTACTCCAGATTTCACTTTACAGACTTTTTCACAACGACGTCTGTGCTTTCGCTAAATCTCAATCAGTCATTGAACGCAGCACCGAGGAAGAGGAGGATCAAACTGTAAGACGAAGGTTCAGTCGAGTTCTGATGCTTTTTTATCCGTAAAAAATAGTAAAAAATTGAAAATAATTACGAGGAACCGCAAGATGACGGATTTATACAAGAGGAGAGTCACTTTAAAACACACACACACACACACACACACACACACACACACACACACACACACACACACACACACACACACACACACACACACAGTGGAGTGACTCCACAGGAAGTTAAAGGTGCAGTTCGCTGTTATGTTGTGGATCGATGAGGCGTCGCTGAAATGAGCAACACATCGACCAACTGCAGGACACTGCTGGGACGGCAATCGAACACACACACACACACACACACACACACACACACACACACAGACACACACACAGACACACACACACAGACACACACACACAGACACACACACACAGACACACACACACAGGAAGAATATCCTGAAAAAATGCCTCGATACAACCAACTGGTGATAAATTGCTCAAATATTACAACATCTATTATTGTTGCTGATCTTCATCATCATCATCACCAGAGTCTGGACTCCATCAGGGGGAAGGTTCACTTCCTGGGTCTCTACTCCCTTAATTACACGGATCAATTCTGATTGGTCAATAATGGCGTTCTAAAGTCTGTTATTTCTGTACAACAGTTGCTATGGATAACAGACCGTTGCTGGTTGCTATGTATAACAGATTGTTGCTATGGAGGATAACAGACCGTTGCTTTGGAGGATAACAGACCGTTGCTTTGGAGGATAACAGACTGTTGCTTTGGAGGATAACAGACCGTTGCTATGTATAACAGACTGTTGCTTTGGAGGATAACAGACTGTTGCTATGGGGGATAACAGACCGTTGCTTTGGAGGATAACAGACCGTTGCTTTGGAGGATAACAGACTGTTGCTTTGGAGGATAACAGACCGTTGCTATGGAGGATAACAGACCGTTGCTTTGAAGGATAACAGACCGTTGCTATGTATAACAGACTGTTGCTTTGGAGGATAACAGACTGTTGCTATGGGGGATAACAGACCGTTGCTATGTATAACAGACTGTTGCTTTGGAGGATAACAGACTGTTGCTATGGGGGATAACAGACCGTTGCTATGTATAACAGACTGTTGCTTTGGAGGATAACAGACTGTTGCTACGGAGGATAACAGACCATTGCTATGTATAACAGACTGTTGCTTTGGAGGATAACAGACTGTTGCTATGTATAACAGACTGTTGCTATGGATAACAGACTGTTGCTACGGAGGATAACAGACTGTTGCTATGTATAACAGACTGTTGCTTTGGAGGATAACAGACTGTTGCTACGGAGGATAACAGACCGTTGCTATGTATAACAGACTGTTGCTACGGAGGATAACAGACCGTTGCTATGTAT
>NC_092024.1:24600841-24620841 GCF_042242105.1 Pempheris klunzingeri | reverse complement strand
TGTGTGTGTGTGTGTGTGTGTGTGTGTGTTGCATTCAGGTGTAAAAGTCTCACTGTGGGGAAATGAGGTGATTTTCACCTGAAATTAGACGATTAGCGAACTTGAGCCGAGATAATGGCCATGTCACGTTAATGTGTGTGAGTGTGTGTGTGTGTGTGTGTGTGTGTGTGTGTGTGTGTGTGTGTGACTGATGAAATGTCCACACTAATATGTGAAAACCTGCTTTCTTCTTTTTAATCCTCATTTCTGCTTTACACTAAGCAGGTGTTTTCCACTAATCTGTTCACGTTGCTTCAATATGACACCAGCGGGACGTAAAGGGTTAAAGAGGTCACAGAGGACCAAATACTTTGTCCCTGTTGTCAAAGGACACATATTCTGCTCAGTTTTGGGTTCATACTTGTATTTGCAGGTCTGACAAGAACATGTTTACGTGCTGTAATGTTGTTTTTTTCACCCTCTTTCTGAACGCTCCATTTTAGCTCCTGTCTCTTTAAGGCCCCTCCTGAACTCTACTCTGACCAACCAAAACACCAAAGGGGATCCACATTAGCAACGTGCTAATGCTAAGTTCAACAGGTCATTCGTGGGTCCAACCACACATCCTATCACACCAGATCATAAACTCATCAGGAAAATGTTCACTGAACTCATAAATCAAGTGAGAAATCGGCTCATTTTTTCATTGACTTCCATCCAATCAGACTTCTGTTTGGAGCCAGTGGAGTCGCCCCCTGCTGGACGTTAATATAGGGTGAAGGCACTTAAAGATACAAGTGTAAGCTACGTCATCTTCTCTTATGCAGTTAGTGGTTCTGCACTCTATTTTAGCTCCTGTCTCTTTAAGGCCCCTCCCCCCGAGAAGCCCAGTCTGCTCTGATTGGTCAGCTCCCACAAGCCTAATCAGGCCCCACCCACCAAAACTCCAAAGGGGAGCCAACATTAGCGACACGCTAACGCTAACCTCAACAGGCTAACCTGTCAAATAAGCAGCAAAACCTGCAGTAAAATCACGTTGTGCTCCCACCGCAGACTAACAGTCACTGTTTCTGTCACATTTACGTCCAAAGTTAGCGACAAAAACGTTACCGGCATCCAACCGATGACTGTCATTATTCAGTCGGCTTCAATTGAGGCTCACCGGTTAAAGTTTCTCATGACTCTTCCTCATTGTTACAACATCACATCAGTCCAACATCGCTCCAGTCTGTGGTGACTACATTAGACGCTAGCCACGCTAGCCGTGCAACATGCTAACACCACGTTCAACCGACTAATCTGCCAAATAAACATCAAAACGACATAAAACACAACAGACAGCTGGTACTGATCCGTCCTGGAGCTAACGGCCCACGTTAGGAAACCAATTGGCGTAAAAATAAATAACGTTACACACACACACGCTCCAGTTTTCCAGCTGTGGGGACATTTTCTGTCACATTCATTTAAAATTAGCGACAAAAACGTTACCGGCATCCAATTCATTATTCAGTCGGCTTCAATTGAGGCTCAACGGTTAAAGTTTCTCATGACTCTCCTTCATTATTACAACAACAACCTGCCATCATGTTTCACAGCAAAAACTCTCCGGATTATATTTCAGTGCATTTTAAATCCACACCATGAGCACACAGCGTTTCTCTGGTGGCCTGCAGTGTGTTCAGCAGTGTTTCCCTCCATAGGAACAGTCCCAGTTTGTGTATATTAGCCCGGAAATCAGCATTAGTCAGTGCGGTGACTCACTCTGAGGCTCAGTCACCTCTCAGTGGAAACAAGATGAATTTTATCTTTGTTCGCCGCCTCCTGCAGGGGTTCCTCTAAAGCTGCTGCCAAGCGTTTGCAATTAAACGCCACATAAACACACACACACGCTCTGATAAACACACACACACGCTCTGATAAACACACACACACGCTCTCATAAACACACACACGCTCTCATAAACACACACTCTGATAAACACACACACACTCTGATAAACACACACACTCTCATAAACACACACACACTCTCTGATAAACGCCGTCAGCGGCTTTAAAAGCTCTAGATGTGATTTCTGTCTCTCTCAGCACCAAATGTGACCAAACTCCAGTTCAAAACCACCAGTTTTTCCCTCACATGTGACACATTGACCTTCAGAGTCGGTGTGGCCGGAGGGATTACGGTGGGATCAGGATCCAGGCGGGTTTGGGACGGGATCGGGGTTCCATCTGTTTTACTTTTTTAACCCTCAGACTGACTGAAAACGCTCCGTTTGGATTTAGCCCCTCTTGTGATGTCACAAGCAGGAACTGATCATGTGACCTCCTCCAGACCTTCAGCAGGCTGTCTGAGTCCACCTGTCTGTCCTCCATCACTGTCACCTGTCTGTCCATTACTGTCACCTGTCTGTCCATCACTGTCACCTGTCTGTCCATCACTGTCACCTGTCTGTCCTCCATTACTGTCACCTGTCTGTCCTCCATCACTGTCACCTGTCTGTCCATCACTGTCACCTGTCTGTCCATCACTGTCACCTGTCTGTCCTCCATTACTGTCACCTGTCTGTCCATCACTGTCACCCGTCTGTCCTCCATCACTGTCACCTGTCTGTCCATCACTGTCACCTGTCTGTCCATCACTGTCACCTGTCTGTCCATCACTGTCACCTGTCTGTCCTCCATTACTGTCACCTGTCTGTCCATCACTGTCACCTGTCTGTCCATCACTGTCACCTGTCTGTCCATTACTGTCACCTGTCTGTCCATCACTGTCACCTGTCTGTCCATCACTGTCACCTGTCTGTCCATCACTGTCACCTGTCTGTCCATTACTGTCACCTGTCTGTCCATCACTGTCACCTGTCTGTCCATTACTGTCACCTGTCTGTCCATTACTGTCACCTGTCTGTCCTCCACTGTCACCTGTCTGTCCATCACTGTCACCTGTCTGTCTGATGCTGCTCTGCTAATAAGATGTTGACGGTATTTCCTGTCCTGGATTCATTTATTTTGGAGGGAAACCGACTGGAGATCTGAACTGTGTGCGTTTAACGTTATTTAAAGTTATTTAAAGTTATTTAAAGTTATTTAATTTTATTTAAAGTTATTTAACATTATTTAAAGTTATTTAATGGCCATTAGCGGTCCGAGCTCCAGGACACCGGCCGTCTCACTGTGTAGAAAAACATCGTCGCTGTTTTCTGACACATTTTGGCTGAAAAAGCCCAAAGTTTACGATAATTTCCATCCATCAGTTATTTTATCAAAAACAGACGTCAGGACGGCTGAAAACATCCAGCAGGTCAGAGGTTAAAGCCTCCGACCGTGTTACTGTGGACAACATCGCCTGTGGCAACACACATTATCCATACATCAGTTATTGAACTCACACACACACACACACACACACTCACACACACACACACACTCTCACACACACACACACTCTCACACACACACACACACGTGCAGGTCAAAGGTTTTCAGCTCTTTAAACTCAGAGAAAGAAAACCAGCACAAGGTTTTCAGCTCAAACATCAGTTCACTCTTCATAGATGTTTTGATCTTTATTTCTATTGCGCCAATATCTCAGACTGTTTCCTTAAAGAGCAGCTCAGACCAAACTCTTTAAATAAGACTCATCGATTCAATAACGAGCGTATCAGATATCATATGTTGATGGTGTTTCCTGTTTTATTTTGTAGGAGTCTTGTTCTGCCTCACTTCCTCACCTGTTCCCTGCTTTCCTCACCTGTCTTCACTCTGAAGATCTGTTGTTCTCTGTCGGTTCGGCCTTTCGTCTGCGTCATAATCAATAAAACTTACTCGATAACTAATCAAACTTAATTCATGTAGAGCCAAATTCCATAATTAAAGATAAATATTATCAATATTAGCATTAGTGTCACTAAACGTATTATAGCCAACTGAAGAAATGAATATGGAGACAGAAAAGCGTTTGTTGCTACAGATCTGTTTTTACTTCCTCGTTTGAGTCATGTGACCAGGAAGAACCACCTGATTGGTCTGTTCTGCTGCGATGGATTTCAGCTTTTAGGGAGTCTTGTTTTTGTCATTTCTGTGGCCGACGTTGAGCCCGAGAGCACGGAGCAGGGAGCGGAGTCAGACGCTTGTGCGCAATGCATCATGGGAAATGTAGGAACTGTCCAGCGAGCAGAAGAACTCAGCTGTCTGGGCCAGAGCGGCTCGCTGTGAGGTGGACTACATTTAGCGCCGACTCTGACCGGAGAAAAGTGGTAACGTTTCCATAATCAGATTATATGAGACGGCCTTCTGATTTATTGATCCAGACTTTGCACACTGACAACTTCCTGTAATCAATCAAATGACTTTTTGAGTTTCTACATTATTATATTACAGCTGTTTTCTGTCTGACGGAAACGATCCGCTGCTTCACTCTCGTCGTCAATGTCTTTGTTTTACCGTGAGGAAAAAAAAAACAAACGGCAACGGTGGAGTCGGGAGGTTTTAAGTCGGCCCGCTGATTGGCTGGAGGTCACATGATCAGCAGATCCCCTTGTGACATCATAAAGGGAGCCAAATCTAAACGGAGCGTTTAGTGACAGACGGAGCAGAAACAGAGTCTTTGCTCATAGTTTGGCGTCTCTAGACACACGTTTATGTTCAAAAGACACTAAAAAAAGTGTCTTTTACATCATACAGGACATTTTAATGTTAACCCGGCTATGAAATAACTGATTATGACAGTTTTCCTCATCAGTTTCTGACTGATAATCGTTTTTTTCTGGAACCAAACGCATCAAATATGTTGATTTAACCTGAAGTATGAATTTACCTGCAGGTTTTATGGTAAAAAGAAAAAATCCTGAATGTGCCTTTAATGACTCCACTGACAGCTGCACGTGTAAAGTTGTGTGACATTATTAAAAGTTTTGCAGGAGTTGGAGGGTCTGCTGAGGACCTGCTCTCGGTTACCTTCTGGTCCACGATGGAGCACGCCACCTCCCGCACCTGACTGAGGCTCAGCTCCGCGGCGTCCAGCAGCACCGGCTCCCGGCTCAGACCGATCTGGATGTGGAAGGAGATCACACCGCCACCTCCTCCTCCTCCTCCTCCTCCTCCACCTCCTCCTCCTCCCCCGGGGCCGGAGTTGGTGTTGTTGGTCCCCCCTGAGAACGGGAGCGGGCTGGGCGCACGGATCAGCGGAGGCGCACTCATGTGAGCCTTTTCCCCGGCGGTTTCCAACTCTGCCAAGAAACAATTAGGAGTCACGACGGTGGGGAAATGACCGCAGGGGTGACTGGGTGGGGGATTCACGGCGGAGCGGGAGCCGACGGGTCCGGGTGGAGCAGCCGGAGGAGCGGCGCGGGATGCTCGGACGCACGGGACTCCCCCAAAGCGTCAGAAAAGCGTAAAAACAAGAGTTCCCGACAAAAACGACGACTGGTTAAGTGGAAGAGGAGTGAGAGAAGGAGGACAGAGGAGGATGCGGGCACAGGGGGGGTTCAGAAGAGCCATAATGACTACATGACTGGACCGGAGAGCAGCGTGGAAACCGGTGATGCGGGTGACAGAGCCACGGACGTCAACAGTGGCTGGAGAGGAGGAGGAGGAGGAGGAGGGAGGAAGAGGAGAGGAGAGAGGGAAGCCTCCTGGGCTGATGGATGGATGGATCAGTTGGTTTTATTTTAATTAACAGTTTTTAATGTGAAAAGTGAGTTTCCTGTAAATGATCAGGTGGTTTTTAGTTGAATTGGGCTGAATTTTTCATTGTTAAATCAATAAAAACAGAAATTCTACTTGAATTAAATCACTGAAAACAAAGTTCTGCATCTGAGCTGCAGCCATGATTGAAAAACTGTATATTTTTTAAAATAATTTGAATTTTTCACATTTTCTTTATTTATTAGGTTTGCTGTTATTTTCTGCAGGTTTAATTGGAACAAACTGAACCAGCTGATCTCAGACAGTCACACTAAACTTCTATGTGACCTCTTTAGTTCTTTGTAGATTTTCTCATTAATATCTGGTCTTTATTTTATTTTAGTTTGGTTTGAAAGTCATTCACAGTTTGTCACCAGTGGTCATTGTGGTTCTGTCCCTGATCTGGATGAATGGATTACAGAGGAGTAGATTACATAACCCCCCCCCCAGCACCCCAAACCCCCCCAACATGAATAATGTTAAACAAAACATTTAAATAAATTTTAAAAGAGGACAACAGATGAAGGAGTGACCTCCTGGCCTCCTCTGTGCCGCAGCGCCCCCCGCAGGTCGGTTCTTCCTGTTCTGAGACCAGCAACCGGCCAATCAGAGCGAAGTGGGCGGGGCCAGCCACAGGGACGCCATGGAGACAGACAGATACATGGTGCTGTCTGTCTGTCTGTCTCTACCTGTCTGTCTATCCATATGTGCATCAACCTGCCATCCATTGATCCACCTCTTCCACTACCTATCTATCCATCTATCTATCTATTTATCTATCCATCTATCTATCTATCTGTCGATCGATCACCTGTTGAATGTCGCTCAGATTTCTGCTGCTGTCGACTAAACGCAGTCAGAGTGAAATGTGTTGGTTGCTAGGAGACGCACACACACACACACACACACACACACACACAGATGTATACACAAAGACACACTCATGCCAGCCCTCCCACGCTTCAACCTTGCCTCCATTTACTTCCATTCATTACCAAGTATGAATCCCTGCATATGGTGTGTGTGTGTGTGTGTGTGTGAGTGTGTGTGTGTGTGTGTGAGAGTGTGTGCGTGTGTGTGTGTGTGTGTGAGATCAGGTCAGTGATTGGCTGACAAACAGAGCAAACAGCGACTGATAATATTGACAATTGACCAGTAATAACTGAATTAGTCTGTCAGCGACACACACACACACACACACAGTGATGTGTAAACTGTGTGTGTGTGTGTGTGTGTGTGTGTGTGTGTGTGTGTGTGTGTGTGTGTGTGTGTGTGTGTGTTCGCTCACAGACACAAAAATAAACTAAATTTGTGACGTCACAACAAATACATCAAACCTCGTTTCCTTAAAAACACATAAAAATAATATAGAATTCATATAAAGATCAGGTCCCTGTGTAGACCTGGACCGGGTCTCTTTATAAAGACGTGGATCAGGTCTCTGTGTAGACGTGGATCAGGTCTCTTTATAAAGACGTGGATCAGGTCTCTCTTTAATAACTTAATGACAGTTTGGATAATCAATAATCCTGAACCGTCCTCTGAGTCACTTCAAACCAAATCTGTACAAATATTTGGGTCTAAAATGACCTGAGTCTCCTTTTAAAGAAGCAGCTTCACCCTGAGTGGAGATCTAAATCTACCGGATCACCTCCTGAATTAAGGTCCTGATGCTGATCGCTGGATTAACCCTCTGCTACGAGGGAGTCAGATTAAAATTTGGTGCCGTCCAGCGTTAATCCCATCAGGAGAACCACCAACAGTGTGTGTGAGATCTAATAATCCTCCGGCTGTCCGTAGTCTGTCTGTAGTCTGTGGTCTGCATTCTGTAGTCTGTAGTCTGCAGTCTGCATTCAGTAGTCTGTCTGTAGTCTGTCTGTAGTCTGCATTCAGTAGTCTGTCTGTAGTCTGTAGTCTGCATTCAGTAGTCTGTCTGTAGTCTGTAGTCTGCATTCAGTAGTCTGTAGTCTGTAGTTTTAGTGGACATACTGCGTTATAGTGCTCTGTTCAAAACCACCAGACTCCATTGACAAAAACAGTAATTTTACCTCTCAGAACAAAGTGGTTCCTCGTTTACTGCTGACTTGATCAGTTAGTTTGTTTGTGTTACCGTGTGAGTTTTAAAGGCTTAGTTCAGATCCAACACAATATTTGTGTAATAAATAAGACAAACACACTGACTGATGGAGGCAGCAGCACAGCAGCAGCTCCTGTGTTCTGTGAGGTTAAATTAGTGGTTTAGTGAATGTAGTCTGGTGTGTGTGTGCAGAGAGCGATATAACGGCTGTTTGTGGTTAAACCAAAAGGATCTTCCAGGTCTCTCTGTCTCATTGCTGCCCGTTTGGAAACTATGGTCCTATTTGATGGAAAATAGGCGATAAACTGGGGTTTGCTTAACTTCCTTGTGACACTTCGCAGCATCAAACGGCGGTCGACAAACCAACAGGTGACGGCTGCGTCCACTTCTAACACACAGTCTATGGTGACAGAGCCGCGGGAATACGGCTCTTATGGTTTGGACTCTTAACCTTCACTCAAACAGCTCTAAATGCCCAAAACTCAACAACAGCCAAAGGAAACACTGACTAACGAGGAGGTTTATTGTTCTGGTTTGAGCGGCCATTAAATAATGTAGGTGGGTGACGCCTGGAGTCGAACTGCACCTCGTCACACCACGAACTCTCCATCGGCAGCTCTGCCATCATAACATCAGGTGCTGCCGCCGTGAGCCAACAGGAATCTCTCCGACTGAATCAGACTTTAATATGAGGTGAGTCAGCAGCAGCTTTCAGGAAATCAGACTCCCACTCGGAGCCCGACAGCTCTGCCCTGACCTGCAGCCCACTCAGCTTCTCCCTGCAGCACAGGAATAACTTCACACCGCCGACCACAGCGGAGGCATTTTTAGATCCGTCTAGATGTGCCCCTCACACATCTGTTAAGAAGAAGGCCTCATGAGAAAGTTCGATACTTCTTGGTGAGAGCACACGGCGGAGAAAAGTAATTTATTTTACTTTATTTTACTCATCCATTGATTCCTGATCGTACCGCAGTCACTGCCAGAGAAAACACTCATTTATATTTACAAGCTTTGACTGAATTTACTTGACTGTCAACCGTACACAGTGTTACTTACGTTCAATTTTGCTAGCATAACATTAGCTGTGTGGCTAGCATAATGTTAGCTGTGTGGCTAGCGTAACGTTAGCTGTGTGGCTAGCGTAACGTTAGCTGTGTGGCTAGTGTAATGTTGACTAAATTTACTGATTGTCAACCGTACGTAGCATTATTTACATTTAATCTTGCTAGCATAACATTAGCTGTGCGGCTGGCATAATGTTAGCTGTGCGGCTAGGCAGCGTTAGCTGTGCGGTGAGGATATCGTTAGCTGTGCAGCTGGCATAAGGTTAGCTGTGCGGTGAGGATATCGTTAGCTGTGCAGCTGGCATAAGGTTAGCTGTGCGGTGAGGATATCGTTAGCTGTGCAGCTGGCATAAGGTTAGCTGTGCGGTGAGGATATCGTTAGCTGTGCAGCTGGCATAAGGTTAGCTGTGCGGCTAGGATAGCGTTAGCTGTGCAGCGAGGATAACGTTAGCTGTGCGGCGATGATAACGTTAGCTGTGCGGCTGGCATAACGTTAGCTGTGCGGCTGGCATAACGTTAGCTGTGCGGCTGGCATAACGTTAGCTGTGCGGCTGGCATAATGTTAGCTGTGCGGCTCACATAACTTTAGCTTTGCGGCTCACATAACGCTAGCTTTGCGGCTCACATAGCGTTAGCTGTGCGGCTGGCATAATGTTAGCTGTGCGGCTGGCATAATGTTAGCTGTGCGGCTCACATAACTTTAGCTTTGCGGCTCACATAATGTTAGCTTTGCGGCTCACATAGCGTTAGCTTTGTGGCTAACAGCTGAGCCAAAAGGATCTATGAGCTGAGGGACTAGAAACATCTCCTGTTATTAGGTCGTATCTTTGATCCGTCCTATTTCCTGGAGGAGTGAACAGTGTTTCCATTGTATGAGAACCTAATGGGATTGAAATGGCGGCTCCAGGTATTAGACAGAGCCTCAGGTGTTATGGCTGTAAAAAAGTAGATTGATTTTTGTTGCAAAATGCATGAAAATATAAATGAACGATCCTCCAATGATCGTGTTTAGAAGCAGGACGATGACGTCGTCGGCCGTTGACTCTGCTGAAGCTCAGTAACTGTGTGACACCAGCAGTCTGATCTCTCGGTCCATCTGTGGCTCCAGAAACTCAGCGGGACCTGAAAGCAACACGACCGCGGCGCCGCTCCGGCGAGAAAACACACCGACTGAGAGTCTCAACCGCAGGGAGAGGAGACGCCGAAGCTGACGGAGCGACCGGACCTCAAACACACCGGGGAGTGTCCTCGTGGCAGCAAGGTGGAGTTAAGGGTTTTTAAGACCGTTTAAGGGGTTTTATTAGTTATAGTGAATTTAAGACTTTAGATACTTTTTAAGGCTTTTTACCGGTTAATGTGAATTTAAGTTTGAGGCTGTTTAAGGCCTTTTATTTAGTTCACGTGAATGTAATACTTTTCAAATAGTTTAAGTCAGGGGTGTCCAAACTTTTTTCACTGAGGGCCACAGACAGAAAAACATCCAAAGGGCTGGACCACTCACTAGAAGAACTATACTGCTAACTTTAATCCACTAGAGGTGATGTACATCTCCTCACCTCTAGTGGATTAAAGTTGGCAAAATCAGTCAAATGTAGGTAAATTCTGCTTGATAACTGAATATGATTAAAGAAACAGCCTTTCCATCAGTGGGCTTTCATTTATTAGTTGTGGTTCAAGCTGCTCTTTGCCTTGTAGGCTCTTGTTCAGTGTGTTCAGGTGATCAGTGAGATCCACTGAACATGATAACCAGAGAGGATCACTGAGCTCATGAAGAGCTCCTTCTCTCTTCAACACTGGTCCATTTCTGATCTCAGGGAATAAAACCACTGCAGCACAGAGCCACGACTGAGCCAGCCCCCCCCCCCCAGCATCAGCATCAGAGAGGGAAGCTTGAAATAGTCTGTGTTAGAGCCCTGGTGCTCAAATTAACAGTCTTACAACCACTTTCTTGCCCCTCGGCGGACACCGTAGATTCCTTTGCGCTCCCCTGTCCCAGCTGGAGCTCCATCCGTCGTACCTCCACACAGCTCGTCCCATTTAACTCCCATCATGCCAACTACACCTGGCACAGCTTCAAACACATCCTCACCTGTCCTGGTGCTTTTTAGCCTGCTAACATCCAGCAGCTCCTCCGTGATGTTAAAGTGACACTGCGTCTGAAACTTTCTACACTCAATTGCTCTCTTACGTTTCCTCAATTCTGCCATCTTGGGTCACCTGTAGCACATTTCTTCTTCTACTACTCATTTTATAGAGAAGCCGCCTCGTTCAAAACCGTTACTCCACCTAGTGGTGAGACTAAGAAGTACAACACAGTCCAGGGCAGGTTCCATGTGTGGGCCGCATTCCAATACAGTTTTAGAATTTCCTGCGGGCCGATGAAAATTGGAGCATGGGCCGCAGTTTTCAGACTCTTAATTAAGGTGAATTTAAAAGATTTTAGGACTGTTTAAGACTTTTTATTGGTTAATGTGAACTTAAGACATTTTAAAGACTTTGTAAAGGCTAAAGTGAACTAACTAATGTCAATCTAATCATTAACTTAACGTTAACTGATCACCTAACTGATTGATTACCGTGGGCACAGATCAGATCAGTTTAAAGGGTTAATTACACAGTTTCTCTAAAAGTCGGACTTTTTCACACCAGAGTGACTCCAACATGGTGGCTGCCTGCCTCGCTGCACTCAGACTTCTACAACACCTCAACACACACACACACACACACACACACACACACACACACACACACACGCTGCTCAGTTACTCTCAGTTATTCACACGCTGTTGTGGCAACATGAACACACACTGTTCATTCACACTCACACATCACTAAAGATGAACACACACCCTTCATTCACTCTCTCTCTCACACACACACACACACACACACACTCTGACAGATTTGACACCCACCACCCGTTGTTACATTTTTACAGCCCCCCCCCTCCATGGGTGCTATTCCCGTCACCGTGGGGTGTTCGAGATGCGGCAGAGTGCTAAAAAGCCGCCGTCTCCTCCCAGTAAACTCGGTGTCGTTGTTGTATGTTGTTGTGCAAATGTTTTGAGGGGAAGTTTGGCGACGGCGGCGCGTGGCGAGGTACAACAGTAGTCAGAGGGCAGCGGTGGGAGGGGCTGCACGCCGCCGCCGCAGGAAACCCACCAACGTGTCAGTCTGCAGGTCACGGGCCACGCCTCCCGCATCTTACAGTTTGTCTTAATTACTTTCACATTCTCAGAGAGCGCACGCCGCCTCCACCAAACATCACGATCACACGAGTCAGACGCAGAGAGTGTGTGTGTGTGTGTGTGTGTGTGTGTGTCAGACAGGAAGTGTGTGTGTCAGACAGGAAGCTACCTGACTGCTCTGCTTCAGCTTCTCTGTCTCCAAGATCCTGAACCGGGAGCCAATCAGCTCTTCCCTCACCGCGAAGGAACCGACACACCTGTTCACACCTGCTCTTGTCTGCGTGGTGTCCGGCCTGCGGTCCGGTTTAGCTCATATCCCACCGGGAGCGTTTTCCAGGCTGATTAGTCAACAGATTTTGTTGATTTGCTCATTTTTCCTCTTGATTTTTGTGCCTCGAACATCAACAAACAGGCCGCGTTTCTTCTTCTGCTGCTTTAAATGTGTTTCTAACAGGATCAAACAGGCCTCGTTTCTTCTTCTGCTGCTTTAAATGTGTTTCTAACGGGATCAAACAGGCCGCGTTTCTTCTTCTGCTGCTTTAAATGTGTTTCTAACAGGATCAAACAGGCCTCGTTTCTTCTTCTGCTGCTTTAAATGTGTTTCTAACAGGATCAAACAGGCCACGTTTCTTCTTCTGCTGCTTTAAATGTGTTTCTAACAGGATCAAACAGGCCTCGTTTCTTCTTCTGCTGCTTTAAATGTGTTTCTAACGGGATCAAACAGGCCTCGTTTCTTCTTCTGCTGCTTTAAATGTGTTTCTAACGGGATCAAACAGGCCGCGTTTCTTCTTCTGCTGCTTTAAATGTGTTTCTAACAGGATCAAACAGGCCTCGTTTCTTCTTCTGCTGCTTTAAATGTGTTTCTAACAGGATCAAACAGGCCGCGTTTCTTCTTCTGCTGCTTTAAATGTGTTTCTAACAGGATCAAACAGGCCGCGTTTCTTCTTCTGCTGCTTTAAATGTGTTTCTAACAGGATCAAACAGGCCGCGTTTCTTCTTCTGCTGCTTTAAATGTGTCTCTAACAGGATCAAACAGGCCGCGTTTCTTCTTCTGCTGCTTTAAATGTGTTTCTAACAGGATCAAACAGGCCGCGTTTCTTCTTCTGCTGCTTTAAATGTGTTTCTAACAGGATCAAACAGGCCGCGTTTCTTCTTCTGCTGCTTTAAATGTGTTTCTAACAGGATCAAACAGGCCTCGTTTCTTCTTCTGCTGCTTTAAATGTGTCTCTAACGGGATCAAACAGGCCTCGTTTCTTCTTCTGCTGCTTTACATGTGTTTCTTGGATGTACTTCCTGCTTTGTTGTGCTGCAGCTACAGACAGCAGCTAAAGTCACAGTCAGAGTGTTTCTCCATCCCAGATGAACCTCTGGTCGTCATGGTGTTAAAAACCCTCTGAGCGGCTGACGTCTGGCCTGGTGCCCCCCCCCATTAGAGAATAACACTGATGTGCTGCAGGAATATACCACTGACAGTCTGCAGGGGGGCTTTTATTTTGAAATCTGAGCTGATTCTCTTTGCTGTTAATAGAGACGCTGTTAATCTGAAACACACTGCTGGGATTTGAAGTTGTCAGCACGGTGTGAACATCTCACCTTTCCTTGGACGTCTCTTATGGCTATAAATATTCATGATTTCCACATCACAATGACGATACACACCAAGAAGACTTAAATCCAAATGAATGCATCCTCTTTACTAACTAATGAAGAGTAAGACTCCTCTTCCTCCTCATGTCCACAACGTCATAAATGAATAATGTAATAATAAGAGTTGTGTCACATCAGCAGCATTGATGACAGCTTTCAGAGGTATTTCACCTCTGGACTGATGTTTTTTCTCCTAAAACTGGGCTGTAGAAAGGTAGAAAGCTCTGGAAAACCTACAACTACCAGAATGCACTGGGTTTGTTGATGTCATAGTTTTAAGTGTAAGTTAAAGTCACTGTGTGGTTCAGGCAGTGTTCTCTGATGCTGCGGTCGATGGCTTCATTTGTAATCAATAATCAGCTGATTAGAGCCTCGTTCCTTCAGCCATCTCTGACGGTCAGAGTTGTTCTCACCTGTCTGACGTGTTTTCTTAGTAAATAGATCACTGCACTTTCCTTGTATTGATCACTGAAGCTTTAAACCCTCTGCTCTCTAAACGCTGCTGCTTCTTCTTCTGGTGACGTCGTTTCTTGGAGGATCTTCTTCTTCTTCATGTCCCTAAAATGTGTCCAACCTCAGCTAGAAGGTTCCAGAAGTCAGTGAAGCAGAATGAGTGAGAAAAGACTTCAGACATGTTGTTCATCAGAGGAGACTAAAGAGAGACAGAGAACATGTTGATCCAGAACAACAGTGGATCTAAAGATCTGTGAACCTCCAGAGGAGATCTGAACTGTTTCAGGTTCTACTTTCTGAGCGACGGAGATTTGATAGAACAGAAAGATTTCCCCAGAGCCTCCACTGGTGTTCCTGCTGTTTTCTCACTATGTTTTCACAAACTGAAGCACAGTGAACTCTTCAGGGTTCGTTTTGTGATGATTCAGTCACGTTCTGGAGGCGTCAGCACGATATTATCTGAGCAAAGTCAATATTTCCTCTCAAAGAAAACAATAACTACATATCCTGGAGTTTCTGAGCGACACATATTTCCAGCAGTAACCCCGGGGCGCACACACACCTCCCAGAGCATCGGGATGACATGTCAGCTGTTTCCCCGGTGAGTTTTATGTAAATATTGACGAGCGTTGACGCCTGCAGCCGAGCCGAGCCGCGGCGCAGGAGCTGTCAGCTTTCATCTTTCATTTCCTTTAACATATGCTGATGAACGGGAGGATGGAAGTGCTGCTGCAAAAGGTGACAAGTCTGCCAAGTGATTTTTATCTCGTGTCGAAACCTGTCAAGTTGGTTTGCAGCTCTGGAGCGAGACACGAGTGCCCTCTGCTCATCGCTCGGGCCTTCGTCTGTTTCAAAGTCGCTTCTGCTCCTCGTTTTTTTTTGGCTGCAGGCGGATCAACGACGACACAACCAGCATGTAATCCAAACATGATGATTAATGGAGCTGCAGCAGCAAAACATTTCAGTTTGACTGAGATTTAGTATTTCTGGTCTTTTGGATTGTTGGATAAAATAAATCTTCAGGAAATTTTTCACTGTTTTCTGATATTTTCCCCAGTGTTTCAGCTTATTGTCCTCATGGCTGCCTCCATAGACCTCCACTACACACTGACACACTGACTAACTAGCACACACACACTATAGACCTCCACTACACACTGACACACTGACTAACTAGTACACACACACACACTATAGACCTCCACTACACACTGACACACTGACTAACTAGCACACACACACTATAGACCTCCACTACACACTGACACACTGACTAACTAGTACACACACACACACTATAGACCTCCACTACACACTAACACACTGACTAACTAGTACACACACACACTATAGACCTCCACTACACACTATCACACTGACTAACTAGCACACACACACACTATAGACCTCCACTGCACACTGACACACTGACTAACTAGCACACACACACTATAGACCTCCACTACACACTGACACACTGACTAACTAGCACACACACACTATAGACCTCCACTACACACTAACACACTGACTAACTAGCACACACACACACTATAGACCTCCACTACACACTGACACACTGACTAACTAGCACACACACACTATAGACCTCCACTACACACTATCACACTGACTAACTAGCACACACACACACTATAGACCTCCACTACACACTAACACACTGACTAACTAGCACACACACACTATAGACCTCCACTACACACTAACACACTGACTAACTAGCACACACACACTATAGACCTCCACTACACACTATCACACTGACTAACTAGCACACACACACACTATAGACCTCCACTACACACTAACACACTGACTAACTAGCACACACACACTATAGACCTCCACTACACACTGACACACTGACTAACTAGCACACACACACTATAGACCTCCACTACACACTGACACACTGACTAACTAGCACACACACACACACACACACACACACTATAGACCTCCACTACACACTAACACACTGACTAACTAGCACACACACACACTATAGACCTCCACTACACACTGACACACTGACTAACTAGCACACACACACACACACTATAGACCTCCACTACACACTAACACACTGACTAACTAGCACACACACACACACTATAGACCTCCACTACACACTGACACACTGACTAACTAGCACACACACACTATAGACCTCCACTACACACTGACACACTGACTAACTAACACACACACACACACACACACACACACACACACACACACTATAGACCTCCACTACACACTAACACACTGACTAACTAGCACACACACACACTATAGACCTCCACTACACACTGACACACTGACTAACTAGCACACACACACACTATAGACCTCCACTACACACTGACACACTGACTAACTAGCACACACACACTATAGACCTCCACTACACACTGACACACTGACTAACTAGCACACACACACTATAGACCTCCACTACACACTGACACACTGACTAACTAGCACACACACACACACTATAGACCTCCACTACACACTGACACACTGACTAACTAGCACACACACACACACACACACTATAGACCTCCACTACACACTGACACACTGACTAACTAGCACACACACACTATAGACCTCCACTACACACTGACACACTGACTAACTAGCACACACACACTATAGACCTCCACTACACACTGACACACTGACTAACTAACACACACACACACTATAGACCTCCACTACACACTAACACACTGACTAACTAGCACACACACACTATAGACCTCCACTACACACTAACACACTGACTAACTAGCACACACACACACTATAGACCTCCACTACAGACTGACACACTGACTAACTAGCACACACACACTATAGACCTCCACTACACACTAACACACTGACTAACTAGCACACACACACTATAGACCTCCACTACACACTGACACACTGACTAACTAGCACACACACACTATAGACCTCCACTACACACTATCACACTGACTAACTAGCACACACACACACTATAGACCTCCACTACACACTGACACACTGACTAACTAGCACACACACACTATAGACCTCCACTACACACTGACACACTGACTAACTAGCACACACACACTATAGACCTCCACTACACACTAACACACTGACTAACTAGCACACACACACACACACACACACACACACACACTATAGACCTCCACTACACACACACACACACACACACACACACACACACACACACACTATAGACCTCCACTACACACTAACACACTGACTAACTAGCACACACACACACACACACACTATAGACCTCCACTACACACTGACACACTGACTAACTAGCACACACACACTATAGACCTCCACTACACACTAACACACTGACTAACTAGCACACACACACACACACACTATAGACCTCCACTACACACTAACACACTGACTAACTAGCACACACACACACACACACTATAGACCTCCACTACACACTGACACACTGACTAACTAACACACACACACACACACACACACACACACACACACACACACACACTATAGACCTCCACTACACACTAACACACTGACTAACTAGCACACACACACTATAGACCTCCACTACACACTGACACACTGACTAACACACACACACACACACACACACACACACACACACACACACACACACACACACACACACACTATAGACCTCCACTACACACTGACACACTGACTAACTAGCACACACACACACACACACTATAGACCTCCACTACACACTGACACACTGACTAACTAGCACACACACACACACACACACTATAGACCTCCACTACACACTGACACACTGACTAACTAGCACACACACACTATAGACCTCCACTACACACTGACACACTGACTAACTAACACACACACACTATAGACCTCCACTACACACTAACACACTGACTAACTAACACACACACACTATAGACCTCCACTACACACTAACACACTGACTAACTAGCACACACACACACACTATAGACCTCCACTACACACTAACACACTGACTAACTAACACACACACACTATAGACCTCCACTACACACTGACACACTGACTAACTAACACACACACACACTATAGACCTCCACTACACACTAACACACTTCCTGTCTGTCACTTACTTAACGCCTGACTTAAGTTATTTGCTCGCTTGCGGCTGATTACCATCGACGTAAGTCCTTGTTTTGGAGGATCTGTTAAACCTTCTGTTACTGTTCTGATTGTGTTTCTTCACCCTGAAGTTTGAATCCAAGTTGATCACTGTGATCCATTAAAGACCCGTTTAAATCTCAGTGATGGTTCTCAATCTGTCATAGTTATATAAACTGTGAATAAAGTGATGGATTCCAAATAAAAAATTAATAAAATAAAATAAAATAATAAATTAAAGACCCGTTTAAATCTCTCAGTCTGTCGTTGTTTTACAGAAGGAAGGCAGCTGGTTTGTGATCTCATCCTGGTTTTTCTAATGTGAGTCCAATAGTTATATAAACTGTGAATAAACTGATGGATTCCAAATAAAAAATGTCCAAATAACCAAAAGGTTGACGTTTACAAAGATGTTAAACCAGAAAAAAAAAAAAAAACTCAACAAATCAACTTTTTAACAAAACTTTCAGATCTTTGGATTCATTTCTTTCCTCTTGAAGGAAACATAAAAGCAGTAAAGAACATTTTTCCCAGACGTTCTTCCGGAATATCTGGTAAACGGCGGCTGAAGTTAAATCACCTGCGTCCCGTCACCTTTTGCAGCGCAGCGTTGGGGCTGATTAAATAAAGACTGTTTGGTAATTTATTCCGACGTGTTGCGGTGGAACATATGTTGTGAGAAAAATGCTGTTTCTCCTGAGGAGGCCTTTTGTTACAGACTCATTAATATGCTTTAAAAATAACAAGCGAGGACGAAGGTGTGCGCACAAATCAAACCGCAGCCGAAAAATGAGACTAATTCAACAAAGACTTCTGGCATTAAAACGCGTCTTTTGTTATTTAAATCTGCGTTGTGAACATTTTCCTGCATCATGAAACACTTTTATTCTCTGCACGTTTAAATTCTCTCACATTTTGTTTGTTTTTTTTGCAAGTTTCACTCGATGAATGTTTCATTTTTATAAAACCCCTTTTTCAGCTGTACCTCATCCGTCCAGATTGATTGATTAAAGGTAATTAAAGGGTTTTATAGCCGTCATGATTGGTAGTTATGGTCAAAATAAGCTCAGACAGGATGGAAACAAACCAACTACACTGTAAAACATCACAGCCCCTTTTAGTTATGTCAATTTACAGTTTCTCTTTAACTCAAAGTGCTCTGATAAGTTTTAGATTTTGAACTCAGCTATTCTAGTGTTTGTAGGTTAAATTGACATTTATTTATTCATTGTCTTGACTAATTGAACATTTTGTCAAATTGACTGAACTTGCTTTATCAAGTTATCAGTAGAAAAAACAAAGGGGAGGATTCTGTTAATGATCCTGAGGCATCACCTTCATATTGTGGCATCGACAGGGCGGCGCCGCAAGGACTTATGGGTAGGGTTAATGTGTTCTGGGGAGAACCATAAGTTAGGTGGGCATTGGGTTCAATAACATGCTGTGATTTGTTCTGTTATGTGTGTTCAATAATAAATGATTTTCTGAAGCAATACTAGTTGTGATTGGCTAAGAGGTCAGCTACTTCTGCCGTCTGTGACCCTGATGGTCACTGCAATATGATTCTGGTGCTGAACTTCCCAATGGAGAGGTGATTAAAAACAAGCTGGCATCTTTATTTCTCTGCATTTTACATGTTTCTAATTCAGTAATACAGGAATGAGTTACTTGACATTGGAGAGT